>NC_088884.1:12506607-12806901 GCF_037157495.1 Lathamus discolor | reverse complement strand
CTGAAGTGTGTTTGACTCAGCTTGCCAGACTTTCAGTGTGATTAGAATAAAAGTGATGACATCTTTAAAGTACTCAGTGTTTTGGAGTTTGTTTGTTTTCCATTAATTGAAGAGTCAGAAGCATTGCTTAAAACTAAGGTCCCATTTGCTCCAGTGTCTAGCAGCTTTTTTGCCTTTTGTTACATCCTTGAAGTTGTACTTGTTTCTGTAACTTGTTAAAGGGGCACTAATTATAGTCTCAAAGACAGATATGATTTAACATCCACAGGAAGTTATGGAATGAGATGATGACATAAATAATATACTGATAAAGCTAATTTCGTGGTCTTACTGTCCATCTGTGATCCTCCTTTTGTTCTGTTTTTTCCTGTTTGGTGTTTTTTTTGTTCATCTACTGACCTGAAAATTCTTCTAGGCACAGATTGTTGGTTTTGCATTCATATGAAGACAGGACAGCAGTTTCCCCATAAATCCACTACATTTTATATCTGTTAACATGATAGTGCATTTAATAAAGCTAATCATTTTTTCCTTCTGAACGTTGGTGGAAATCTACCTGCACATGCACGTGTTCCTCTGTGTGTAGGAGAAAGCAGATACTCTGGGGCAGTAGTGTTTTGCTGTGTTCCCTGAGAATAGCATTAAAAAGTAGCTGCCCACTGTTATCTTACCAGCTGTAGCATCAAGAGAGAAGCCTGTTTTATTCCTCCTCTAACCCATTTCACAGTTTTTGGTAGGGATCTCCTTACTGAGCCCTGTCTGACTGCCTAACCATGTGCCTTGTTGGCAGACCTCCACTTATCCTGCTCTTAGCAGACTGCTCTGCTCCTGCCTGCAGGATGCTCCACTCTACAAATTCTTCCATTTCAAGAGTCAAAACTGCCACTGGGTTCAAGCTGCATGTACTTAACCAGCCCATACAGATCAACTTGGTAGTTCTGGTATTTACCAACTCACTCGCAGTCAACCAGGTTAAAGATTTATAACTGGAAAGTAGAAAGCCAGCTACTTCATCTGGAGTATTAGCCTTTTTCTTTGATGTCCTACACATTCCCTTTCCTATATACAGATGACGATAAAACTTTAGGGACCATCTAAGCCTATCCCAAATTTGGTTTCTTATTCAGTGGCTACAAATTTGCTTACTCTTCAGTAGAGCAATGTAAAGCAGCAGGCAAAGAAAAGTCTCTTGTAACACATGGAGAAGTAATGTCCTGTGGCTTGAGGGATAGGGCCAAGATCCAGCAAACTGTTTAGGATCTTGAGTATTTTTTAAACTGTGCCTTTTCCATTTCTTTAAGGAATTGGGAGCCTTTGAACCAGAATCCAAGTGTTTTCCTTCTGGGGAAGGAATAAGCAGGCTGTTTGCTAAATAAGCTACAATGAAATGTTGGAAGTCCTTGCAAAAACAGAAGCAGATGAATGTTGAAATATAACTCAGTAAAGCTATGTTTTCTTAGGTGCTGTGTGAACTACCTTACCTGATCAATAAAGTTTACTTCTTTTTATTATTCAATTGTCTTTGCTATGTTAGGGCACTGTGATGTGTATTACTAGATAACACCCCTGCATTTTTCAAGGATTCTGTGTTTATCAAAGTTGCTGTAGTAAAATGCTTTGAAGGGAGCAAAAGACAATATCTCTGGCAATACTTAGATTTTTTTTCTTCAGAGATGTAAGTATTTTGTAGGTTAAACTTATTGGAAGTCTTCATTTTAGCAGCTGAGATAATAGTACATGAGGAGGTGCTCTTTTTGCTTCAAAAGACCAACCAGGTCCTTGAATATATTGCCCTTTTGTTTTTTAGAAGGTAGCTTTACTGTAAATGAGTGCCACACTTCTGATGGTGAATTCAGAAAGAGGAAGAAAGAAAGAAGATTATTCACTTTAGACATGTTTTATTCATCTACGTGATTTATTATGAAGTTTTAACGATTCATAGTTGTTAGTAATCTGTTTGTAATTGTTCAATAATTCAAGTAGCATAGGGCACAGGCTGTTCCAGTAAGTGTCCATGCCTTTACAACAATCACCTTGTATAGATGTGCAAATACAACTCTGATAAGGGCTGTTTGCATGGAAGTGCTAGTACTTCAAGTACAGTGATGTTGCACTTTGCGATAACTCTGGTGATGCATACACAGGGAGAGTGGTTTGTGCTCTGGGCAGGCGGAAGAAGGCACCTTATCGCATTTCATACAGAACACAATATTCACTCACTGAAATAGTTTCAGAAATATCCGTACTCTTTGCCATCCTGTTGTTTCTTCAACAAGCTGGTTTGAATATCGGGGATAAGCTTTCTGTCATTAGCAGCATATTGCTTTTGTACTGAGCCAACAGTGAGATTTTTATAGAGAGCGCCATCAATCATAGTCCAACATTGCTTCAAGACAATTTACATAGGATGGATTATTAAAGAAAGATTAAGGATGTGTAAAGGAGTTTATATTAATAACACACCTGAAAGATGTGTGGTCTTTCCAAGGTGCTCCCATAGGCTATTCATAAGAAACAAATGAACTTTATGTTGTACATCCCTTACAATTCAATGTCTGGAGGTACAGAATTCATGGAGGGAGTTCCTTGGGCAAGAGACAGTCTGTTAGCTGTAGAGAAGAGTGAGTTAGGACACAAAGATGCATAAAAGGAAATAAGGAAAAGGTGTGAAACAGAATCAGTTGTTCTGATTCTTGGAATCAGTGTGGAATGGGAAATCAATTGAAGAGAGACATTTTATTTCTGCAGCAGGCCACACATTAGGTGTCCTGCTCTGCATAGACTGTGCTGGATGGGAGAGAGTGAGAACAGCGTAGCCCAACAATGTGCTCACTTTGCCTGTTGATCAAATCTTTCCAAGCAGGCTGTTCTCTTGTCAACAGCCTTCATGGTCTGCAGGAACTGAAGAAGATCCTTGTTGTTCCTTTGGTGGCATTAAGAATGTATTGATGAGTGAGGAGTCATGGAATGGGTAAGAGTAGCTGAAAAATTAGCTGTCCAGGAGACTCTGCCAGGGTATCAAAATGTAAACATTTAAATGGGATGTTTTTCACTGTTTATCTAGAATGTGTTTTAGCAGTGGTTTTCTCACAGATACATGTCTTCCTTATTGCTCTAAATCAGTTCCTTAAGGTACAAGAAGGAGGACATGATTCTAGTCTGGAATTGGTGCTGCTCAGGGGCTGCTGAGAGCCAACTCCTCCTTCACACACAACTTTCCTGTGACCTCTCAGGCCAGCAAATTCCCCTTGTTATGCATGTGATCTCAGAGAGAGACCAGGAAAATGGGTTACCCACTCATGGAACACCTTTGTGAGACTTCTGACAGTTTTTAATTCGTCATGTGCTACATGTAATCAAAACAGAAATTGCTCAGATGCTGAAAGATTGGTACCTGATGAAATTGTGACAGGAAATACTTCTAGCTCTGATCTGGTGTTTGCAATGTGTGAGGAAGAGAAATCTGTTCTTGTGAGGTCTTTTATTCACTCTGCTTTCAAGAGCTGGAACAATCTGTCTCTGTGCTTATTTAATTAATGTGATGTCAACAGTGATAATGTGTTAAATAATATAGAATGAGTCGTAAACAAAGCAGGATTTGAATCTTCCAAATACACCACAAGCAAAATTAATTGGCCAACCTCAGGGGAAATTGTAGTGCTGAACCTTCTTCTCGGGCTTTGTTTCCTTTTTTATGAGCAGTGAATTAGTTTCAGGTTTGAAGCGTGCTGAAATATTACCAGTTTGGCTGTCTCATTTTGAGAAATAGCTCACGCTCTCTCTCAAAAAAGAAAGGGAGGAGAGGGAAGAAAAAAACCCTAAACTCCCATGGCTGTTAGAGGCATAAAACCAGGTCCTGAACTCAGCATCAGTCTGAAGTGAGACTGGAAGAGGTCCTGTGTCAACAGTGACAGGATGCAAATTAAGCCATTAAAACAGTGGATGGTGATTTTAGTTAGGAAGCTTCTGCATCTGATTAGCCAAATGTAGTGAAAATAAGACTGCCTGAACAAAAACTCCTGGTGGCTTGTTAGTTAAGATATTTTTATTTTATTGTACTCTTCATGGATATTTTTTCTTGTATATTTTCCTTTCCATGGGGGTTGATGCCCAGTTACCCATAGTTGAAATCGTATCTCACTGTGGTTGCAGCCAAGCTGTCAAGAAATGAATGAAGCTTGAGTGGGATTCATGTGCCCTACTTCAGCCATGTGCCTGGATTTGAAAAAATAGGGTAAGAAAGAGGCACCATCAGAGAGCAACTGGCCTCTTCCTTAATAGAGATAAAATGGATCAGATTGGCTTGAATCTATCCTCTTCCCCACTTGGGGTTCAAAGGAAGCACATAGCCACTAGACATATAGCTTTGGATATCTAAAAGGCAGGTGAGGTGGATGCTATCTCATGTTTGCATGGTAGTGTAAGTCTATGGTAGAATAAACCTCCCAGGCAGGATGTTTACAGTGGGCAGACGGAACCTCCTTCCTCTCCGTGCCTCTCCTATGCTTATTTATTTGACCTAAATCCTGCTGTTGCCTTAATTATGAGCACCAAGACCTGGCCTCGTATTGCAATATTCATCTGCTTTTCTGCTTGCACAAGCACATTTAGCCCCTGTTTTTTTTCTGCCATGTTTCTGTTTTGCTGCTCTTAAGCGACTGCAGGGAAGAAAGAAGGGAGAAATCCAGTTTCTGTTGTATTTTACATTAATCTAAGGGTTTATCCATCCTATCATTGGAGCAAAGAAATGATCTTACCTGCTAGAACTCCTGAAGTCTTCAGAGGAAGAAAGAAGGCACCCTTTGCTTTGAATTGTTTTCCTTGTATTTTAAATGAATGGTGACTTTTTACCATGGAATAGTATGCAATCTGTAAGATTACTCCAAAAGGCAAACCAGACTTCAAACAAAAGAAATATGAAAGACCTCTGTGGGTTGTGTTTTTGTGTGTGTGTTGGTTGGGTTTTTTTGTTCACATTCCTGCTTGCAAAAGAGTGCAGAAACATTAACACCTCACTTTCTTTGATAACAGTGGAGGCAAAAAAAAAGCCTTTTTTTTTTTTCTTTTAGGAGTTCAGGGGTAATACATAGAACTGATGTATGACATGCTGTTCCTTTGTAAAAGTACCGAGAATATTAAAATACTGCCATTATCAGTGCTTAGCCTCAAGCTTCCTTTAATGATCCTACCACGTCTTGTAAGAACTAGAACTAAATTGAGTATGTGACTTCAGAAGGTAGCTACACAGTAACAATTAATGGTTCTTGTCAAAGTCCTGTGCAATCAGTAGCCATGAATTATGACATCTAACCACTAGCCCTTTTAATCTCCACTAAAGGGTTTCGGGTTCCTTATTAAAGCATCAATCTGTGGCTCTGATGTGTCCCCTCAAAAGAAAAAATAAACAACTAATCAACTAGACAGTGTTCTTTGTGGTTTAATTCAAAGGCGGCTGTTGTACATACATTGCATTTATATGCTAATATCAGTTCATCAGACATTTAGACGTGTACTCTTTTCATCTATATTTTGAGTCCTTGTTATTATGTCAGTCTGCTGTTGAACTTTCCCCTGCTCTCCATTCAGCAAAAGTAGCTAATACAGTCAGCTAAGCAGATGAAAGAGTTATAGAGATAGGAGTTGGATCCTACTGGTCTTGTTTTACTCACCAATAAAAGTTGTGCAACTTTAAAAAAAAAATAAAGTAAAATAACTCTTAACAACGATGTGAGCAGCAAAAGAGCTTGTAAGTGGTCCATAATTAGAATGAACAAGCTTTGCCTTTCTCTACAGGGTTTCTTTTTTAATGTGCTGTATCTAATCCTGGTGCCTTATCTAATTTAGAGAATAACTATAGATGTGCTTGAAACTTGTGAAAGCTAAGAGCTGAGACACATTTGTTCCCAGATTTGGTTTGGAAGCAAGGGTAGCAGGTCATTTCTCCTTGCTCTCCATCCCTCTGCCTCGTGAGTAGCTGGTAATTTTTCTGTGATGTATAATTTTTCTCCCTTTTAGCTGGTGGTCCTGCCATTTTCCATCTAAATGTTACCATCTAGTCCAGTTCACATCAGCCAACCTTCTGGCTTACAGCACTGAGCCATGGGATTCAGTACAATATGCCAGCCAGGCCACTGCTATCAGGATGGGCGGTGGCAAGGACTGGAAGTAGATCTTCCTCTAACATGTTGCGTGCCCTGTATTTTGGGTATTAATTTGTCTCAATCAAAGGCCTGTTGTGACTGGTTTGAAGTTTGGAATATTTGGTGTGGTTTTGCACAGTGACACATTCTAAGAAAAAGATGCATCAAATTCCTTGCCTCTTCTTGACTGAAAGATGGGTTCACTGTGGCCCTGGGAGGGGCAGGTGAAATTGAGTTGAAACCTTTTTCTCCAGTGCATGGCTGTTGTGAAGTCACAACAGATACTCTGGTTGTTTTAATCTCTTTCTTTTCTGTTTTCACCTTCATCCTCTAGCAACATGATGGTACTTCTAGCCTCGACTCGCTCACATTACTGGCTCTTCTGGTAATTAATTCTGGAGGTTTTCAAGGCCTAGGTTATTCATTACTTTATTATTTTGGGATATTTTTGTTTTGTTTTTGTTTGTTTGTTTGGGGTTTTTGGTGTTTGGTTTTTCTTAAGAGCAGCAAAAGATTCATTATGCCCAGTAGTTTCAATGGTGAGCTTCTGTCTTTGTTAGAGGATGTTTGGGTGTGGGACACAGGCTTCCATGTGCAAGACTTCTGCATAGAAGCCAGTGCTAAAAAGCTAACATTTCCCAAGTAGAAAATCTCTAAAGGGTTTGACCTTCAAACATATCTTAAAAAGCTTTAAATTCCTTGTGACTTCAGGAAGCTCAGTTCAGGGCTAAATCCACAAGATCCAAAGGACCTTTGTTGTACATCTGCTTGTCCAGTATTATGTGAGTGGGTACATTCCTAAAGTAAGACAGGAAATTTCTCAGAATTCTCAGAATGTGATTTACAGTCCTAGTCATACACCAATGGAAAAAGAATGCATTGATACACAAGAATGGAAAGGAATTAATAATTTCTTAAAAAGTAAAAGATGGAAACTCTTTTGCATAGATAAGTGCAGATGAAAGCATTTCACCCTTCAATTCCTGAACTAATTTTAGCATCCTAATTAGAGGATTAATTATCTTTGTATACTTCATTCAAGTCTTGCAGTTATTTTCCCCGTTCTTAATTGGTGATGTGGTTTGACATTACCTTGTGCCAATGTAGTCAATAGTATTTTAGAATTAGTTAAATACAGCCTTAATTGGTATTGTTCTGTAATAGCAACAGATTGATTCTGATTTTATTTTTTTTCCCATTTCTTTTTGATAGAAACTCCTCTTCTGGAGTCTTAGAGAAACAATATCTATTTTTTGATCCATTTTAATGATGGATCTAATCTCCACCAATCAATAAGAAACATTTACTGTGATAACTTATTCTGCAAATGAATTAAATTCTATTGTATAACTGGACCTGCAAAACAGGAAGTTCTGCTTTTCAGGGAGAAATGTCACTCATATCCAAAATCATGAAGTAGAGGCATTTGGGCATATTACATTATTTTCTTATAATCTACTCCTGAATAAGGTAATCTTCACTATTACAAGCTGCTGAGTCCTTGTTCTTCTTTCTTTCTGGGTTTTTACTCTTTGCTTACACCATCTCTTGCTCTACATGTGTTAACTACCCTTTTGTTAGCCTTTGTATAATTAATACAGCTCAGTTCAATTCAGAGCAACTGCTGCAGTCCTCATTTCATTTAAAGTTGCTGTGTCTGGTTTGGATGAGAAGAAAGGCTTGCCTAAATTCCATATATATTCACCAGCTCTCTTGGGCTGTCATTCAGTGATGCAGTAAATGCAGCTCTACGGTTCATAAATACAAGACAGCAAGTTCTGTGACTGTACTGCACTTACCATTGGTTGGGTTAAAATTCATCTTCCAGTTTTGTTGCAAAAGTGTTGGTTGGCTAATTTCCTACCAGCAGGCTTATGCTTAATACCAAATCAGATACCATCTGTCTGCACTGTTCTAACTTTATGCTGGTTCAACAATTGTCTATTCTCCCTCAGTGTCATGTCATTGGCATTGCACCATAAACTTGCTATCATGCACTCTGGCAATGCATCAGAAGTGTGATTACAATGCAGGGTGATACAACTGTACATATATTTAGGATCAGCAAATTGTGGAACTGCTGCATGACCTTTTCTTGCGTGAGATGTATTATCGTGTTCTATGTACTTTACTCTGATGTCTTTAGATAATAGTAGCAATAACACCATGACTAACTCTGTGTTGTATGGCATTGAAACAGAGAAGTTCTCTATTATTAGATCATTTTTTGAAAACAGTGAAGATGAAATCAAGTCCAACTCCATCTCTTACAGTAGAAATGAAACACATTGAATATTCTGATGTTTTCAAAGCCTCCTGTTTTGTTGTGTTGTGTTTTTTTTTTAACATTCAGTTGCTTGGGTACCTTCTTAAAACAGATCCTGAAGGTGTGAAAGTATGCATCAGCACTAGGATATATGAAGCAGCATTGTGATCCTTTTTGGCCATCAATCAGATTGCCATTATTACTGTTTTGATGCACTTATATTTTCACTGAATTTGAGGTAGAGAATCTACTTGGGTCAGAATAGATGGATTATTTGTGCTGTGATAGTGCCTGTGGAAACAACAGCAATCCAGACTTTTAATAGCTCCATTTATTAAACACCTCTTTCCAGTCTCCTTCCCCATGAAATATGCAGTGGCAAGCAATTGTGTAAAAGAATAGCCAACAAAGCTCAAGGACATATATAGTAAGTATTACGGATATGAAGATTTCTACCATTTTGGAATGTGGAATGTGAAATGTTATTGATACCATGTGTAGATGAACATACTGCCTCATCTGTCTTTATTGCTCTTCTTATGTGCATAGTTGTTGATCACTACAGCTAATTTTGACTACTTTAAAATATCATCTTTAACTTCTGATCAGTGCTGCCTGAGATACTGTGCAGTGGCTTGCTGTGGAAGACATACAGGTAAAATGAAGTGGTTTATACCTCAAATTCCATGGTTACAATTTGATGGATTCTCCTCTGACATCTGTCTTTGCTGTAGAGAAGTTTCGATCTTTACTGTTTATAGAACAAAATGTTTGAGTAAGGCTAACGCGCACATAGGGTGACATCTTCTGAAAACAGGGCTGGGTAGAAAATACTAGAGAAGTCTGTCATAAAGATTAAGCCCAAACACAAACTGTTGACTTGTGTTTTCTTCTTGTGCACATAACTGACATATATATTTATGTCTTTATTCCAAAGGTATCCACTATCATATAATTGGAGAATGGCTTGAAAAATAGTGATGCTATTGACCTCGTGCTCACCAATAGGGAAGGGCTGGTTGGAAATGTGATGCTTCAGGGCAGTCTTGATTGCAGCAATCATGAGATGATTGAGTTTGAGATCCTCAGGACACTGAGAAAAGTGTGCAGCAAGCTCACTGCCCTGGACTTCAAGACTTTGGCCTCTTCAGGAACCTGCTTAGTAAGGTTCCATGGGGTATAGCCCTAGAGGGCAGGGGGGCCCAAGACTTTTGTTTGATAATCAATGATCACCTGCTACAAGCTCAGGAGTGTTGAGTCCCAGCTAGAAGGAAGTGCAGCAGGAGGGCCAGGAGACCTCCTTGGATGGACAAGGAGCTGTTGAGGAAAATTCAAAGGAAAAAAGAGGCTTATAAAAAATGGAAGCAAGGACAGGCGGCCTGGGAAGAATACAGGGATGTTGTCCAGAAAGCCAGGGACTAGGTTAGGAAAGCTACGGGCCAGTTAGAATTAAACTTGGCCAGGGATGTTAAGGATAATAGGAAGGGACTCTGTATTTACACTGAAAATAAAAGACAGACTAAGGACAACGTGGGCCCCCTCCGGAAGCTCTCGGGAGAACTGGCTACACAGGATTTGGAGAAGGCTGAGGTTCTGAATGAGTTCTTCGCCTCAGTCTTCACTGGAAAATGCTCTGACCGCACCACCCAAGTCTTGGAAGGCAGACGCAGGGACTGTGAGAATGAAGACCTTGGGCCCACTGTGGGAGACGATCTGGTTCAAGACCATCTTAAGAACCTGAACATGCACAAGTCCATGGGACCTGATGAAATCCATCCACGGGTCCTGAAGGAGCTGGCGAATGAAGTTGCTAAGCCACTGGCCATCGTATTTGAAAAATCATGGCAGTCAGGTGAAGTTCCCAACATCTGGAAAAAGGGAAATATAACCCCCATTTTCAAGAAGGGGAAAATGGAAGACCCGGGGAATTACAGACCAGTCAGTCTCACCTCTGTGCCTGGCAAAATCTTGGAGCAGATTCTCCTGGAAGGCATGCTAAGGCACATGAAAAACAACAAGGTGCTTGGTGACAGCCAGCATGGCTTCACTAAGGGGAAATCCTGCCTGACCAATTTGGTGGCCTTCTATGATAGGGCTATGGAACTGATGGACAGGGGTAAAGCAGTTGATGTCATCTACCTGGACTTGTTCAAAGCGTTCAACAGGGTCCCACACGACATCCTTGTCTCTAAACTGGAGAGACATCAATTTGATAGGTGGACCACTCAGTAGATAAAGAACTGGCTGGATGGCAGCGCGCAAATGGCTCAATATCCAGCTGGAGACCAGTAACGAGTGGTGTCCCTCAGGGATCGGTGTTGGGACCAAACTTGTTCAACATCTTCATCGCTGGCATGGACAGTGGGATTGAGTGCGCCCTCAGCAAGTTTGCCAATGACACCAAGCTGTGTGGTTTGGTTGATATGCTAGAGGGAAGGGATGCCATCCAGAAGGACCTTGACAGGCTTGTAAGGTGGGCTGATGCCAACCTTATGGAGTTCAGCCATGACAAGTGCATGGTCCTACATCTGGGTCAGAGCAATCCCAGGCACAGCTACAGATTGGGCAAAGAAGAGATTCAGAGCGGCCCTGCAGAGAAGGACTTGGGGGTGCTGGTCGATGAGAAAATGAACATGGGCCGGCTGCAGTGTGCGCTCGCAGCCCAGAAAGCCAACCGTATCCTGGGCTGCATCAAAAGGAGAGTGACCAGCAGGTCGAAGGAGGTGATCCTGCCCCTCTACTCTGCTCTCGTGAGACCTCACCTGCAGTATTGTGTGCAGTTCTGGTGTCCTCAACATAAAAAGGACATGGAACTGCTGGAACAAGTCCAGAGGAGGCCACGAGGATGATCAGGGGACTGGAGCACCTCCCGTATGAAGACAGGCTGAGAAAGTTGGGGCTGTTCAGCCTGGAGAAGAGAAGGCTGCGTGGAGACCTCATAGCAGCCTTCTAGTATCTGAAGGGGGCTTATAGGGATGCCGGGGTTACCCTTCTGGCTTATAGGGATGCTGGGGATACTCTTCGTCAGGGACTGTAGTGACAGGACAAGGGGTAACAGGTTAAAGCTTAAACAGGGAAAGTTCAGATTGGATATAAGGAGAAAGTTCTTTCCTGTGAGGGTGGTGAGGCACTGGAATGGGTTGCCCAGGGAAGTTGTAAGTGCTCCATCCCTGGCATTGTTCGAGGCCAGGTTGGATAAATCCTTGGGTGACATGGTTTAGTGTGAGGTGTCCCTGCCCATGTCAGGGGGGTTGGAGCTAAATGATCTTAAGGTCCTTTCCAACCCTAACTGTTCTATGATTCTATGATTCTTTATGTTGGGCAATGGAAGGTGTGCCGAATGAAGTGCAACAACAGTGAGATCCAACAGAATGAAGTACCATGTGGCTGAACACTGAGAATGGTTTGCTATTAGGGAATGCTAGTTACGGAGTAAATATGCAGAGTAAGCCCCTTTGAATTAGAGTAATTTGCAGAATTCTGTTCCAGGGACATTTTTCATGGGCAAGAGCAAAGACGATGGACTAGCTGAGTATGGTTAGGACCTGTTTTCTATGGAGAAGGGCCTAGATATGACTCTTGGAAGGCAATGGGAGAATTGTATAGTTAAATGTATTCTCCACTTTTCCTGAAAAGCAAAAATCATGTAAATGCTATGCCTTTGCCAGACAAGGTACAGCTGAGACATAAAGATGACTTCAGAACCATCTTTCAGCTCTTTGACTAGAGTGCTGAATTTTTTCATGCCGTGTTCAAAGAGCAGGCTATGAAAATGAGGTCCTTGGGAAAGGCTTCCAGAAATCTGTCCACTGCCAGTTTACAACTTTAAATCTATGCAGTGTGCTGAAGAAGATAGTATTTGCATCTGTATCAGGAAGAGCAGGTTTTGATTCCTAGATACAAAAAGGAGGGAATATACTTGTAATAGATGAGCAGAAAGTAGAAGAGAAGACAGCAAAAAAACCTGTAGTGTTAGGTTTTCCTACAGAAAAATGCTTACAGCTAGTCTAGCCTGTAATGTTACAAAACATATGCAGATCACCTATACTTATGTGTTCAAAGAAAAGCAAGGATCTATAAATTTACCGTAGTCTAATCAGAGGTCTAGTGTGTGCATATGCATGTAATATATATTATAAATGAAGCATCCATTTCCATTTCAACACTAATTCCCAATAAGCTGGTATTCATCAATATATGTTTGCTAGCAGATCAATATCTAATCTGTTTGCCAATTTAATTGTATCAGGAGGGTGCATCAGACATAATTTTCAAGTCAATCTATATCCTGTGTTAACTGAAGAAAAAAAAGGCTAAGAAAGTATTTTTGCAGTTGGAAATGGATGAAATATTTCAATGCAGATAAAATGCTTTGCATTTTCATCTAACTAAGATAGCAAAGACTCAAAGCTGTTATTTATATTACCACATTAGATACTTTGGGAGCAGAAGATGCATTGTGTTAGATTAATGTAGCTATTTTATTTATATTTGCATCTACCCAGTAAAGGAGTGGAGATAATTCAGTGTGGGACCACATGAAAAACATGTTACAGCAGCACAACTGGGAATTTGTGTCATATGAATGAAAGGAAGTCTCTAGTAGAAAAGATGCTGTAGCAGCTCTTGGCTTTCACTGTATGAGTAGATGGATGAGTGTGTTTGTGGCCCCTGAAGCTGGAAGATTTATGCTGCATTAATGGGAGTGTTTTTATCTGGTTGCATGGATCAAATCCAGCATTTGGCCATGATGGCTAGAGTTGGAAATCTGCCAGCTGTTATACTCCACTATTTAGAAACAAAATGAAAAGGCTTTAGTTTTTCCAGGTTCTCTGTGTAGCTGATGTTTTTAAAAGATGATCTGTAAAATTATCTGAGCTCCTGGGAAGGTCCATGGGAATGGAATGCCAAAAGTAGTTGGCCTTGCTTGCTGACTCTTAATAGCATTTTCTATTGCCATTGCTGGAAGCAGGCTACCTGAATCGAGGTGGTTGGTCTGAGCTGGTGAGATGTTTCTTGTATTCTCTCTATGGTTCACTGGAAAAGTCAGACTCATTCAAACCTATAGTCACTTTAGATTATTTTTCCTCTTTCGGAGGAATCCAAGGCAGTTTGGGGCTTCTTTTTCAGAATTCATTGTTACGACATGACATTTAAAGCTGATTTTTAAATAGTCCTACATATTTAAAAGGAAAACAATCTGGTCTCTGAAAGTTGGGATTGGAATGATCTCTTTTCAGCATGTATCTTCTGTACATATAATTCTGCAAATTATGTATTCTGTTTCACAGGATTACTATGTTTATTACGAGAGGAAAATAGATTATTAATTACAGCCAAAGGCTGCTTTGATTAAATATACAAGTAATTAGCTATGCAAAGCCCATCCCAAAGCTCCTAATATTTTCAGCTAGATGGTTTTTCTAGCACTTTTAATTAAAATTGTTCTAAAAAGCCACAAGTTAGCTTCATGTGCACTTAAACTGAAGTTAGCTCTTCAGTGTTTTGCTGTTTTCTGTATGCCATCTAATTAATCTGTAGTGATTAAATGTACATAAAATCATCTGAAATACAAGGTAATTTGTGCAGATATGGAACAGTGGAGAGCTTTTACTGGTCCTTAGCATAATTGTTTTATCTTTGGAAAATAGTTTCAAAAAGCCACAGATTATAGTTGTTTTGATGAAGCAGATGTGGAAAACAGCATACATTTGGGTTTTTCATTCTGTTTTAAACAGCAACAGAGACTTGGTTACAGAGGTGGAGGTGTTTGCTTTTCAGTGTGCAGCTTGTCTTTGTTTCTGGAGGTGCAGGCTCCATGTCAGCTGTCCTCAAAAGTTTGGGAATCTCACCTAAATTCCTCTGTACTGTCTGGCAGTTTACTTCCCACTCCTGTTTTGATGAACTGACTGTTGTGTGGCTAGGAGGTGGCTTAGAGCTATGTTTTCCTTCATGATTTATGAATAAAGTTAGGGTTGAGTTTTCCGATGGGACCAAGAAAGCAAAGAGCTCCTACAAAAATCCACAGCTTTTGTTTTTCTGCATGCATTCAGTACTTTTGAAATTTCTCATTCCTGCTGAACTTGTTTCAGCAGAGATCTCAGAAATTAGTTGGGAGATAGTGAAACTTTCCTTAAAGGGGACACGATGTTTGTCTTTTGGAGCCCAAATACCTGGGATTTTTGGCAGCTCCATCCGTGTGTGTCGGCATCCATGGGGGTAGCAGACCCTTAATGTCACTCTAGTGAAAAACTGAAGAAATAAAGACTTTAGTTGGGTCAGGGGTGCATTGTCACTGGCTGGAACACATGTCATTCCAAAGACTGTAAAGGCAGCCCTACAGGTCACAACAGCGAGCAAGGAAGGGATTAGAGCACACATGTCCAAGAGCACTTTGCTCAAGGAGGTGCCTCGTCTTGCATCCCCTATCAGCCATTTCTGCATTTTTCCATTTCCTCTAGTGGCAGCAGAGCTACCCAGAACACACTAGCTTACGGCCCCATGGTTAAAGCAAAATCCCATACAGGTTTGGGCCCTCCAGACTGGTGGACACTCCATCTGTGATGCTGTCATCAGCCCTCTGAGTCTCAAGTGGTGTGGTCACTTGGCACATGGTGTGTGATCACACGGTAACATTCTGTTGCTTTTGAGCAAGAGGGGCAAAGTTGCAAGTGAGTTTTTAGTGGTAAATTATTTATTAGCAAAAAGGTCAGAGACTACAGGGGAAGGAGGCAGAGCCAGCATGGAAGGAAATTTGATTTTGTAACTGAAGTTAGAGACAAGCAGTATAAAGATAATATCCAGTGTCCTCTGATGGAGCTTAAGTTTACAATTGCACCATTCTGGAATATAAGATGCTTTTCTACCTTATTTCCTTCTCTGTCTGAAGGCAGCAAAATTCCTCTGGATGGCTTTGTTGAAGTTGCTGCAGACTAAGGAATATAATATCTAGCATAAGAAAGAGCTGCACATTATGACAAAATGATCATAGAATCATAGAATAGTTAGGGTTGGAAAGGACCTTAAGATCATCTAGTTCCAACCCCCCTGCCATGGGCAGGGACATCTCACACTAAACCATGTCACCCAAAGCTTCATCCAGCCTGGCCTTGAACACTGCCAGGGACGGAGCATTCACAACCTCCATGGGCAACCCATTCCAGTGCCTCACCACCCTCACAGGAAAGAATTTCTTCCTTATATCCAATCTAAACTTCCCCTGTTTAAGTTTTAACCCGTTACCCTTTGTCCTGTCACTACAGTCCCTGATGAAGAGTCCCTCCCCAGCATTCCTATAGGCCCCCTTCAGATACTGGAAGGCTGCTATGAGGTCTCCACACAGCCTTCTCTTCTCCAGGCTGAACAGCCCCAACTTCCTCAGCCTGTCTTCATACGGGAGGTGCTCCAGTCCCCTGATCATCCTCGTGGCCCTCCTCTGCACTTGTTCCAGCAGTTCCATGTCCTTTTTATGTTGAGGACACCAGAACTGCACACAATACTGCAGGTGAGGTCTCACGAGAGCAGAGTAGAGGGGCAGGATCACCTCCTTCGACCTGCTGGTCACGCTCCTTTTGATGCAGCCCAAGATACGGTTGGCTTTCTGGGCTGCGAGCACACTGCAGCCAGCTCATGTTCATTTTCTCATCGACCAACACCCATGATATATACTGTCTCCAGTAATACTGCCTTATGTCTCGTTAGTCTTCATACCTTTTGGCTGGTTTTTACCCATTGTTAAAATCTGTTAGCAAAAAGAAAGCACACCTTTGTTTGGAGTAATGTTAGTGTTCAGAAAGCTCATCCTAAATATACCACAGAGAAGTAGCAACTTGATGTTCAAGTTCCTAGCTGGATGCTGGAACATCCCCATCATGTCTCTGCACAGATAGTTTGTCATAGCACAGTCTGTGTCCTAATCTCATGTTTTTTATGTATATGAGCTGCCAGCTTTTAATGGTACATTAGCTTAATTTGTAGTTGGCAAAAACAGTGTTCCAGTTTTGCACATCTTGGTCTATAAACATCTTTCTACTTCAGGCAGCAATAATCTAGCCTCCCATCAAATATGCCTCTAACATTTTTCATATGAGTTTTTTTTAATTAAGATTAATTTTATGTGTCACAAGCCTTGTTTTACATGTGCATTCCAGAGGGCTAGTTAGTGTATACAACATATATTCTAGCTTTTTCTGTTTACCCTGATGACTTCTCCAGTCCATTCTTTTGGCAAAGAAGGGAATTTCTGAATGTGTCGAATGTCCTGTCATTGGTGGTTAAAAAGCCTTTCTCATGCCTCGTGACAAAGAACAGACTCCAAGAGCGGGTATATGTTATGTGTCACAAGTTAAAAGCAAACCAATGTAGTGGTCTCCTGACCTAGCTGTATCCATGTACTACAGCGTGCAAGTATGCAAAGAACCCAGTTTTGTGGTTCACTCTGCCTGTATCCACTGTGTTACTGAGAATCAGAAACCAGAGGGCAGAGCCATTTCTGGTGCCAGCCTGCTGCGGGGGGAACATGCTAGTAGCAGAGCCGGACGGAGCCGTGTGGAGTGTTCCCGGCTAGGACTTGTTCTTTGCAGCCCTCATATTTTCCAGGAGCTGTACCTGCAAGCCATTTCTATCTGCATATGCCAACTGGTGTCCAGACTTTAAACAGAGTCCTTCAGACGGCAGATAGATTGGAAATGCAGATACTCTGCACAAAACGTGTCCTGTGTCTGCTAACTCTGTTCTGTGATCCAATATCAGTCTTAAAAATTGGTGTCATTTGGAAATGCATGAATGAGGGTCAAATGTCAGCCATTACTTTTGTCTGTTATTGCTTTGTGCTGTTGCTGCAGCTTTTATCAAACTTCAGCATCTGTCCTTATTACAGTTTGCTTTGTGAGTGTGCTCTTTGAGATTCAGAAGTGCTTTGCAAACATGAACTCAGCTGCACAGTGTTTCTGAGGTATCGTGTAACAGGCATGCATCTTGCTTGGAGATGATACTCTCTATATATAGCAAAAAAAAAAAAATCTTACATTATATATTTAAAAAAATCAATAGTTTATTATTTAAGTCAGAACTCTACTATTTTACCTTCAGCGTAACATCAGGCAGGGGAAAATGTCAAAATAGAGTCAAGTTAAGTGACTGGGCAAAGATGACAAAGCCAAGCCAGTGCTAAACGCAAACCTCGGACTTTCTTAGTCCTGTGCTGCCCAATTCACAGCTCTGCTTCCATTTTTTGTAGCATACTTTGAAATGAAAAAACGCTCACTGTCTGAGTGCAAGAGCTGGCACAGTACACATGTATCTCCATCATAGCTGTTCTGGGCTTTAGGATAAATACCTCACACCTTTAAAGCCTCTTTCAAACCCAGCTCATTATGATCTTTTGTGTAAATCCCTCTAAATTCACACATAATTGACAAGACTGGCTCTGAGGGGCTTACAGCCAGCTATGTTAGAGAAGCTGCTTTAGGAAGTCCGAGTGCTGAGAAGCCTAATATATTGTGGGAGAAGAATAACTGATTGCCAATGCACAGCAACAGCTATACTCAATGAAATACCTCAGTTATTTTCTATTTTATTAAAAAAAAATACCCAAAGGCAATAATCCACTTTCTGGATTAACAACCTGTAAAATGTTACTCTAAAAAAAAAAAGAGAAAACCATCTTTGAGCTAACAGAAGGCATCAAGAAGCAGTGGAGTCTCCACTGTGTTGTGCTTGTATAACTTGAAATCATGCTGAGCGAATGCTTTTTTCTGCTTTTATAAGACATGGAAAGAATAATTTCCATCCAAGACTATAAATCAGACCTCATCCTGGGAAGTATGTTTACAGCACCCTTGAATACTGCTATCTATTAATAGAGATGTTCTCCTTGGATTACCAAAAGCCATAATAAAATACAGCTTTTCAGCATTTAAAAAATCTGTTCTCTTCTTGTCTTCTCCCATTTTATTTTAATGCCTGATATTTTTCTCTAAATTCTCCAAAGCTGAGGTCATACCATTTGATGGATTAAAACAATGTTCACAAACCATCCAAGGTGCTGGAATTTATAACCAGCTCATTTCTCTAGACTCCCCATTGTCTTTGGAGAGAGATGGCCATTTGCAGATGGTGATTTAGCTTACTCACAGCTAGGGTACATCTCTGACTCTCCCTCTCCTCCCATCTCTTGTCTTTAACTGTATGTAGAAAGAGAACAGTTGGTTAGATTAGGTGTCTACATTTGGTGGTCTGAATATCTTCTCCTATACTTTATATTTCAAATTAAAACAGGTTTTTTTCCTGCAGAAATTATGTGAGTAATTGTACTTGTGCAGTATCTATCTCAAGACCCACATATTTTGGCTTGGATAAGTGTTTGCAGCTATGCACCTAGATAACTCTATCATCTACTCTCTGTGTATAGAAAAATCCCAGTTTTTATGTCTTCTAGCATTTGCAAAGAGGCAGATGTACCAATGCTTCCCTTTTCTTCTAGACAACCTTTTTTGGATTTAAGTGGATAAGATTTGAGTGGATTTGGATTTGAGTGGATAAGATTGGTGTCCCAGAGGGAAAGTCAACACAGTCAGCAGCTGGCTGGGCAAACAGTTTGTCCACTTTCTCTGTAATTTGGTCTAGGTGATAAACACTTAAGTTACCTGAAGGCTGATCTTCCCTAAATCTTACAAAAATTACTAGGTTAATGGTACTGCTAATTTCATCCTTTTACAGCAGCATCCATACCTTCAGATGAACATGGAGAAAATTAATCGTAAGAATAGGTAGCCATGGCCTTTGTGTGAAAGTTAGATGATATAAGGGGAATACAGATTTTTCTTCAGCTTGTGTCAGAATTGATTGTAGAATCTAGTGGGCTACTGAAGCATGTTACTGGCAGTATTATAGATGAAACTGAGATGAAAGTGAACACTGGCGGCTGGATTCTTATTCTGTCACCAATACCTTGTGATACCTTTTGTCCAAAGTGTATCATAGAATCATAGAATCATAGAATAGTTAGGGTTGGAAAGGACCTCAAGATCATTTAGTTCCAACCCCCCTGCCATGGGCAGGGACACCTCACACTAAACCATCCCACACAAGGCTTCATCCAGCCTGGCCTTGAACACCGCCAGGGATGGAGCACTCACAACCTCCCTGGGCAACCGATTCCAGTGCCTCACCACCCTTACAGGAAAGAATTTCCTCCTTATATCCAATCTAAACTTCCCCTGTTTAAGTTTTAACCCGTTACCCCTTGTCCTGTCACTACAGTCCCTGACAAAGAGTCCCTCCCCAGCATCCCTATAGGTGTAGTCCTTGTTGATTTTGCTATGGTGAACCACAAGTCTCTCTATTCTTAAGATTGGTTGTGTTTAAATGGAAACTCTTAAGGATTCTGAAATTCAGTTTGAATTTTCCTGATAGTTGGAGTGCCTCATAGGAGATCGTTTGAGGGTTAGTGACCCAAATTGGAGATCACTTGAGGCTTCTGAAGTGTATTTGCCCAGATAGATAAGTTTTCTTAAAACTGAAAGGTCAAATTACATTTTTTTTCTGTGTTCAGAAATCAGAGCTCAGTTCTGATTGTGTTACAGATGCTTCATCCACTCTATGCCCCATCTTACGTAGGACATGCCTACTACTTGGTGGCAAAATTGAAAATAGCATAAATAGTTATCCTTGCAGTATGAACTTGAGCCTAATGTAGGACTGCATTGGAGAAGTTTGACTGCAAATGCGAGGTGTTTAGTAGTAAAGAACGATTGCTGTCTTCCTCTGATTGCTCTGATTGCTCTGCTGTACAGATTGTGCCTTAGGTAGTTTCATGAGATACAACCTATGGAGAGTAGTCATTTTATCACAGCATGCCCCTTTTTAAGAAGATTTTCTTCTTTTTGAGGAGATAAGATCTGCATCAAGTAGAAAAGTCTAAAAACCTCTTCAGATGATTTGCACAGCTACGTGTTTCGCTTGGAGGGGAAAAGCACCTGAAGAATGAAGAGATAGGAGAACACAGGCAACATAGAGGGAGTGAATATCCCTAACATTTTAATAAAGATGATGCACAGCCCCCTACTGTAACGGTACTTATGCTGTGAGGCAAGGGGCTACCAGTGTTTTGAGAATTAACAGCCAGGTTGAATAGGGAGATTTGTTAAACTAGTCTAGCATGCAGGAAATGCTGGAATAAAGTTAAACGGTGTGCCTATGCTTAGGATCATTGTGGGATTTGCAAGCCTTCAAGTTCAGCAGACACAGTGTGGTAGATGTTAAAGTACAGTTTGAAGAAAAGGATGTTACACATGAGGGAGGCAAAGGGTAAGTGGGATGTAATGAGTTGCAGACTAAGCAGGGGTAGATGGTTACAAAGCCAGGCTAACCTGACAGGCTTTTAGATTAGCAAATTCCTTATCTTGACAAAGAATATGTGGTAGGCCTTCTTTATCTGGACTTCAGATAAACAAAAATATCTGACGTGATATTATAAGGGAAAATACTAAATAAAGTGGAAAAGAAGTAGTTAGATAAGCAGTTATAAGGAAGATACGGAGTTGACTCTGGAGGAGTATCTACATGTAGTGTTAAAGAGGAAAGCGAAAGACTTTACGGAGGTTACTGCTGGAGCTCCAGAATGGTTTGTCTTTGCAGTGATTTTGTTTAATACTTTTATTAGTGACCTTTGCCGAAATATCAGCAAACTTCACCTGACAATTCCTAATGACTTGTCTAATGTCTTGTAAAATACCACTGGCTTCAGCAGGACTGGGGAGTTTACCTGGGAACCCTGAGGGAGAAAGAAGGAGGGGAGGAGAGAAGACTAAATATTGAAGCAATAAGATGGAGGAAAAAAAGAGAAATTCTGTAATGAGCCATGGTTTAGGAAATGCAAGTAATCAGAATATAAGGAAATGTAAGTAATCAGAATGTAAGAATGAGAAGAGAGCCAGAAATCGAGACTAGAGCTGTTGTGTCTGAACATAGCTGTTGTACCTATTTGCCTGGGATGGAGAGGGTGTTTCAGAAGAGTAGCCTTAATCTACCCACAGAAGCTCCCTAACTCCAGCCCTATTTACTAGCTGGTTAGTTGATGTTTAATTACTTCGAATTATAGCTTCAGAAAGCAATGTATAATTTTTTGCGTTCCAAAATGTCCAGTAACCTGATGGAAAGACTCCCTCGCAGAGTGAAAGACATGATTTCATACTCAGTTATGCTGAGTTCAGCTTTCCCAGTTTCTAGGCAAAAGACTTATTCAGCTGCTGTGTCAATCTGCAGCTGCGACTGCCCCCAAACATTACTGTCCTCCTTTTTTTAAGGGAAAGTCATGTATTCCACTGATTTCCTTACTTTTAAACAAGCCTGGCTGACTGTCCGGGGCCTGGAGAAAAATGTAAGACCTGGTGGGGAGATGGAGCTGCTTAACTGCAAGGCTTCGATGGCAGCTCCAGAAGCTCCTTTTGAGTTTCTTTCCAGCCTGTTGTGCACGATGGCTCTTTGCTTGCCCCACAGACCATGTGCATCTCCTGCCTAACAGCATCTGAGGGGCTCTGTGCTTCTTCCTGCCCAAATGACAGAGGGTAAAATGAAGATGCTGAATCCCTTTTGGTACTCGTGCAGCTCACCTGCTAATCATGTATGAGGCTGTCAGGTGGGACAGCATTGCCCTCTCTGAGGTCTCACAGTATCACAAGCTGCTCCAAGTAATCCCTCTCTCACTTAATAGAGCTATGCAATGTACTGGACGTGATGGCTTGCCTGCAGCTCGTTTCCACTAACTGTGACAGGCATCAGGGGAATGTGGAGATTAAAATTGTACCGCTGGGTACCTGACCTTGCCATTTCTGGGTTTTCCTAAGGCTGAGTTTTGGAGGAGCAGGTGGATCAAAAACACATTTTCTGAACATGTGTTTGATAGTACTGGCTACCTTAACTGTGTTTTAGTGAGACTTCTGCACTGACAACGGAGCATGATGGCATTTCTGTTAGGTATTAATGAAAACACTCGAGGCTAGTGTGCGAATTCTTTCTCACAAAAATCTCCTTCTCGGAGAATCTCCATTAAGAGCAGATTTGTCTCCTATGTATGTAAATATTGAATTTTCACAGAATTCAAAACCTCAGTCCCTGTTCTGAGCCGTTTTCCTGGTTTAACAGAATATCAAGAATTAACTGCGAAGTAGTTACAGTGAGAAACAGAACCATGAATATTAACTTGGCAGGTTTATTTTTAAATTGGCTGCCTGAAAAGCTACCTGTGCCATTCCTGTCTGGAATCTCACTCCGTATTTCCCATCTTTTGTGCAAATAGTAATCCAAGAATTTTCTTCATCCTGTGATCTTGGAGGCAGACCTAAAAGACAGCAGACAAAATGGCTTATGCTTGGAACAAAGAACAGTGCTACGAGAGTTGAAGACCTGCAGTCGGGTGGTTCACTCTCAGATGTGGAAGCTGGCCAAATTTCCCCAGTGGCTTGGCCTTTCCGCCACGGTTCCATGTCAGCGACCGAGCCCAACAAGTGTCAGGACGAATTCAAATAGTAGAATTGATTGCCGGGAATGATTTATGCGTGTCTGCCTCTCCTCGGGTGCGGAAGGTTTGTTTAAATTTTGCCCTGCCATTTTGAACTGGCTTCAGACATTTCTCAATTTATTGGAAGTCTGCTTTTCAGCTGCAGTTCTTTTCAGTATTAACTTCATGCGATGACATTTTACTTGACTGGTTTGTAAAACCAGCTTACCATGAAAGTTGAAAGGAACCTGGCTTTCTTGAGGAATATATCTACCAGCAGTAACCTGAAAACTACTCTCAAGACCTACAAGATGTGGATTTTGAAACAGGAGCCTATTTGATTCTAAATTTAAGGGGAAAGATGTTTTCCTCAAAAGGGACCTACAACAATGATCTAGGCCAACTACCAGGTTGGACCAGGGCACATCACTGACTCACACTAAACCTGCTGTAAGCCAGCACCCCCAGATCCCTCTCTGCAGGGCCACTTTCCAGCCGCATCCTCTCCCAGTTTATATTTGTACCCAGTGCAGAAATGTTATGTTTTGTCACAGTTTCTTGCCTCCCACTAAAGAAGGTTGCAGAAGCTGGTGTAAAAAACACTACAAGGCAGAAGTCATGGTAATATGGCAAATAGGGCGCCTAATTCTGTCTGTGAGTTTTAATTAAGAAGTTCATTTGAGAACTGTTACCTTTGACTTCATTTGCTCTGGAACTTTGTGCTTTCAAACACTGTGTGATTTTTAAAGTTTATTAAAAGCATTCCTAGATAGCAAGCTGTTACTCAACTATTCCTTTATAAGCACTTATATCTCCCTTCATAAGATAACCCTGTGTATGTAATCTGTATATTGCCAGCAGGAGTTTATGTGCGCCTAACACTTCCTTTTGATATATAATGTAAAAAATCAAGTGCCTTATTTCTTCTTCCACTGATACCCACCTTTTTCTTTTGTGAAATGTCATGTCTATTAAAAAAAAAAAAAAAAGAAAAAGCTATTTTTTAAAGGGCTTTTTATTCCTGACACAGAAGGAAGATAACATGGCCCTTGTCTCAACATCCCACAGTGTTCCATGGCTGAAGTATTTTCATTGTCTAGACCATAAACTTTATTTTCAAACGTGTTTGTTTTAATTCATGAGCCCTTATAATTCATTGTCTAAATTATCAGCACAGATGTATAATCATTATTTTTACTGCAGCAATGTCTAGAAGTCCCTGCTTACTTTAGGGCTTGGTGGTGCCCCACAATTGAAAGCAAGAACTGCCCACAGGTATCCAAAGGCCATTTTTTCCCCTTTGAACAGTAGAAACAGAGATTCTTCAAAATCTGCTTGGATTTCAGTGGTATTTATAGTACTGCAATACAGTGGTACAAGCCTAATTCATGCAGCATATTCAGTGGCCAGTTGACTGCACAGCCTTGCCTGCCAGCCGTGTGTAAGCTCCCTGCCATATTTTTCATCCATTTGGTCCTTAATAGCCTTGCTGTGCCTTGAAGAGCTGGAACAGGAGCTCTGACAGTCTTGCCATACACCCAGCATTGCCTGGGAAAAGAAAACTGATGAGCATTGTGTGGTCTTTATCAGTAACCGCCTTTTGCTGATTTTTTGAGATGAACCAGCTATTTAATTCTCTTCTGAAGCCACTATGGAGGAGCTTCATGTGTAGACTTCATGCAGGTGAAGGTTCCCTTTGCAGGTGATGTATACTAAAGCTGCGCAGGAGTGGCTGATGATGATAATGCTGCAGAGACCAGACCTGAGAAAATAAAGGAAGTCAAAGGAGAAAGATAAGGAAGGGAAGCCAAAGAGGCAAACGGAACAAGAGGAAGGAAGTGGTGAGGGAAGGCAGAGGTACAGAGAGAGCAAGGAGAGACACACAAGAAGGAAGAACAGACATAGAAACAGTGGAACAGAAATAGCATCTGTAATTTATTTTCAGCCGGGAAGGAGCTGCAGCTCTTACTACTGAAGACGTGTACACAGCCATGGTGCTGTATAAATAAGATATAATTAAGCAGGTCCTGATATTCACTTACCATTATCCCTTAGCTTTTTTACTGCTAAGAAGGAATGAAGCAATTAAACTTTATAAACAAACATTGTCAAATACCTGTGTCACTGCAGTAAGCCATCACTTGGTAGAAAAAAATAAAGTAATCCTACATGATTCAATAGTGTTTAAAAGAGGATTGAAACAAGAGAGAGAGAAGTAAAAGTGAAGAAACACACACATATGTTTCATTAGATCCCTTTCTATGCATCTGTATGTAGTTTCCTTTGTGTTCATTGTGTGTAACTAAATGTGTGCAAGCACGCTATTGGTAATATTACCTGCTCTCTTGATGTTCAAATAAAAACTATGGCTAAGCTTTACCAAAAGCTACTGGGAACTTCCTGGTACAAAAGCATCTGATGGACTTTTGAATGGCAGGTAAGGCTGCATTGCTTGCTTCATTTTATCAGATCAGTGAATTCATTTTCTTCTTCTTTGAAAAAGAGCTGAAGGAAGTTGCCATATGTCGTGTTCCAGAGGCAGGATGAAGTTAAACTTCATTGTAATCTGTTGCTGTGTCAGTCCCCACGGCTGAGTGAATCTAAATACATGTGAGCTTGACAAAAGTATTTTTTAAATGTTTAGTCCTGTAAAAATTGGAAGGAATTTTTGCAAGTACTACTATGCCAAAAAAAAGTTGCCAATATGCTTCTTCTGGAGCAAAGCCATGAAAATCAATGGAGAACAACAATGTCAAATTAGTGTCTAGGCAGCATGAGAGAAGAATGGAAAAATAATGAAAGGGAACCTCCAAGTTTAATTTTAAGAGAGGAGGAGCCTTTTCTATTCCTTTAAGATACAAATTAAAGCAGATACGCAGTAAGAAATGCATGTTAAAGTACAGCAAGTCTGTTGTATGTTCAGTAAAGAAAAGCAAGCACAGGTGCTTTTTTGAAGCACACTAACCTTAGCACCCCAGCAGGACACTGGGTTGGGATACATGTGTGGCAGCATCTGGGACTTGGCCAAGGTTTTGGTCAGGCCTGGGAGCAAGCTCAGCGCTCTGGTGTTGGGTATAACATCACTGCTGTTTTGCTGTGTGAAATGCTGGCACGTGGATCACCCTCTTGGCCAACGCAAAACTATTTACCAGAGAGGCTGGAAGCAATGTGCTGTCAGCTGCTCTTCTCTGCAGTTTGTAAGAGCCAGACCAGTGTGCTGGTGCTTGCTGGTGGACATGCTGGCAGAGAAGTGCTGCCTTGCTGGGGCGAGGATTGCTGTGACCGGGGAAGCTGGCTTGCTGGGAGAGCTCTGTCTCCTGCTGTGCTACCTTAAATTGAGGTTAAAAATAAAAAATAAAGTCTGCCTCGTGCTTAACTGCATGCCTTAAATGGGGAATTTTAATAATATGCCAACAGCAGCAGTTTGGAGTGTCTTACTGGGGAAAAGGTCACTGTGCCCATAAGTTATCCTAGCATTTGATCAGTGGACTCCTTTCCAAAGACTTTAAGTCTCATTATTCACTGCTTATAAAGTCACTTGAGATATAAAAAGTCTTTTTATAGTAATGAAAGAACTCCCACAATTAGCCAGAAGGCAGCCATCCATCTTTTTAAACTCCTCAGTTCAGAGGAGACCAGGAGTTTCAGGCGTCTGAAGGTGGATGAATTGTTATGACAGTGATAAGTGTACCATTCATGTGGTGATGCTAGCCGTGGCTGAGTTCATGGAAGGCTGGGGGGGCGGGGGTAGAGGTGAAAGAGATATTTTTTGTGTTAGTGAAATGTAGAATGTGATTCTCTGAAAAGGAGAAAAGCAACTACATGTTATTTACAGAGTCCTGAAATATGTTATTTACAGAGTCCTGAAATATGTTATTTACAGAGTCCTGAAACATGCCATTCAGCCTCTTCCATTATTCTTTGGGGATTGCAGATGATTAAAGAATGTCATTAATTTGATTTCCTAAAACTTGTAATAGCAACTGCCTTTGGAAGTGCCTCTTCCCTGAGAAAAATGCATACCCTGGAAGATGAATTGCAGAGTGAGCTTGTGGTAGAGCAGAGACACCATGAAGTTCACAGGAGAACGCAGCATTCAGTGCAGGGGCTTAGAGATAAAAATGATTTGTTCTGAGCACACACAGTGGCCCTTGATTATATTTTTCTCTGCCATTAAAGGGTTGCTGTATGTGGTAGATCTTGTGAGACATTTATAACCTCCTATCCACAAATATAAAAAGTTTGCAATGATTAATGTAATAATTGATGGTCTAATTATATCAAGAAGTAACTCAACATTTTTTATGCATGCCACAGCTAGTTTGGTCTTTATTGCCCTCAGGCAGAATTCTAATATCATTAGAAAAACTGTTTGTCAATATTAAAACAATTTACATAGTAAACACACTCCAGCCTTGTTACACCACCATCTGGGTTAGCTGAGCATTTGTGTTGGTACCAGGAGGTGCTGGTGAAGGCAGACCTCATGAGTGTTCAGGCTGTCCAGCTGTCAGCATGGGAGGATGACAAGTGCCAGCATTCACATCCCATGGGTAGGGGACAGGTTCTTTGAGAGGCAATGGGAGGTCTTAGTAGAGAAGGGTACAGGAAAAGAAGGATGGAGGACGCTGGAATTGGCAGGCATGAGAGAAAGGAGACCCCTGGGGTACAAAAAATGGTTTGCGCTTAAAGAAGAGGGAGACCAGAGGTAGCAAAGCGAGGGCAAGGAGAATGAGACTGGGAATATCAGCTGGAAGGAGATGCAAGAAAGATGACCGCATCAACTAGTAACAGGTCTGCTAGGCAGATTGAGGGAGTCAGAAAAGGACTGCTCACAAATACGTCTCTGGGCAGCTCACTATGAAACTAGTGCATTGATTCTTAAGTTTAATTTGATGTTTTCATTTCATTCACAAACCAAGAGAACTGCAGATAGCACAAACCATGAGAAGTGCAGATAATAGTACGTTCTCTCTTTCAAAACTCAAGTGAATCTTTTCTGAGCTGTTGCTGTTTGTTCTGAGCTGTGCTTTCTGAGCTGAGCTTTCTGAGTTGTTCTGATGTTGCAAAACAACATCAGCACCAAAGGACTTGAAAGGATTTATAGGAGATATAAATTGGTCTAAAGCACAGTGAGGAAGAGGTGGAAGGAGTATTCTCCAGTTACACAGACTGTCAAGACTCATGTTGTGAGGTGCAGGAATTCAGGTCGCATTTTGGCCATGTATTGGAACTACTAACTCAGCAGTGCTTTTAAACTTGTTGGAGCGGGCGCAGTTATCCTGGAGGTGTGAGCTTCCTGAGCTGTAGCATCCAAGTCGGGTTTTTTTGAAATATGTCTAATGTGAGGGCCTAGATCCACAAAGAGATTTAGGCATGGAAATGTCAAGGTGTCTCCCAGGGTGGACTTTTCCATACACAGCTAGAGGAGATTGAAATGATCAAAGGCATTTGTGGTGAATGATGATTGTGCCTAACCACAGCTGGAAGCATATTATAGGTGAGCTTCCAAAACACCATCCTTTTTCTATACTCAATGCCTTAAATGCAATTGAGTAGTCACTAAATTTGGAATTTAAAATCCCAAACCTCCTCCTAAAGGTAGTGTTGCCCATTCAATATCGTTGAAACAGCCACACAAGCCCTGCTCACTAGTTTGCTGTAGTTTACTGCAGTTGTGATGAGAACTCCATTCCCTGTACATCTACCTGGGGCACTTTCTCCAGTTTAAAAATCTGCTGAATTCCCTAGGATAGCTTATTAGACAATACTTTTCAGCCAGTGTCCAGCTCTTTGCAGGGGTCTTTTGAGGATGTGTCATGTCCTTCGCAGAGAGGTGTTGCAGCTGTCAGACCTGCCCATAGATGCACTGATTGTGGTGGACAACTCAGGCAAAATGAAGCATCGTCTTGAGGTCACTTGAAAGAAGAGTTCATTTTTTCTCACAGCTGCTGTTTAGATAATTAAAATTGCCAAGAAGTCACTGGGTTATCTCCCCCCAGAAGGAACCTTTGCAGACTAGAAGTGGGTATATTTCTGTTTTCCTACTTTTTGTAACATTTCTTTTGTCTCGCTTAGATTAAAACTTTAACTATAGGCTTTTCAGCCACAGTAGATTTCTGCTAAATACTGGGAAATGGAAGTGGGAAGATGCACAGAAGGCTGCAAGTACTGAGCGTTGCCTATTCAGTACTGTTGAGCCAGCTACGCAAACTATCCAACAGGATAGACTTCAGCTCTGCAGGTAATGGAGATGTAATTCTCATTGCAAGCCTGTGGTTCATATCTTAGGGAAGCAGCCAGACCCTGCATGTTCAGCAGCTTGTGTTAACTTTTAGGAGGGATGACAAGATTTCGCAGTCAGGGCAACAAAGGATCAATTAGGAACAAGTGTCACTTCTTTCTTCTGGCTAAGGAAGAGGAAATGTCATTAACCAGCATAATAAAAGTTGTCCTTTTACTGAACTTCCATGAACCCTGACTGAGATAGTGATACTGGGTAATGGCTGAATTAGCTACCTTTCAGATTAACTTGCTGAAGAAATGCAGCTTAGTAGGGAACTGTAACCTAGAAGGTCAGCATGTCAACTGCCCTTTCTGTAGATGAGCTATCACATTTGCGTTAACAGAAGAGTTGCGGTGTCCTCTGCAGCACGCATGTTGCTGGTAGCTTACATGTCCTGTGCCCTCCTGTCCTGCCTAGACAGCATTGTAGCTGGTGGCCCTCCGCAGTGGAAGTTTTGTAGAGCCTGTATGTGCTAGAAGCTGTAAGTCTGGGAGGAAGGTGGTTTTCGTTTTGTTCTTTTTCTGTGTCTTGCAGTTAGGGAGGGCTCAAATTCCTGTCCTAAAGAAAGACTGGTCAAACTAAGGGAGAGTGTTTGATCCTTTCTGCCAGTTTGCTATGCAGGGGTGTACCCAGGGTGTTGTAGCCTGGATACATTGAGGGCGAAGTATTGGAGGTGAAGAGACTGCTGTGATGAGAGCAGATTTAGCACCTGTCAGGTCAGAGACGTCTTTCGCATGGGTGTTGAAATCTCCTAGGACAGTGAGCCTTGTATGAACTCTGTCATCATGTCAGACAGCATCTCTTGTCATTTTGCTGGGAAACCCTTATGTCTGGACACCTCTGCTCTAGCAGAGCCCTCTGGTCTCTCTGGTTATCCTTTCCTTTGTCTTTGCTGATTAAATTAAGGGTCTCCAAGGATTCTACTCCAGCAGATCTCATCTTAGATTGCAACTTGCCTATGCTGGGGTTTTGCTGAGGATAGATTATCTCATGATCTGCTAATGTGGCACCATTTGTGATGGTTGCATTCACATGACTACACATCTTTTTTTCCTATTTTCCCCTTTTTCCTCTTATTATGGAGCAATCAAAGACTATAGGAAAAATTCTGGGCAATGTTAGAAGGAATTACCAAGAACAAAAAAGTGTTAGAAGACAGGTCTATTTCATTCAGTCACAGGCACTTAACACTTAAATCCTGGAAGCAGTCTTCTCAAAGAACTGATTTTTCTTTTCTTTTTGGTAGAACCCAAAGGATAACCTAACAACCATTCACCTACTTTTTTTTTTTTTCACAGTCACTGTTTTGTTATTTAGTCCTATCCTTTTTTCCTTCTCTGCTGTCCACCTCTGCGTGAGTGGGAATAAGCCCAGTGGCGCTGGCATTAAAAGTGGCAGTTGGCCAATGTCAGTTGATTTGCGCATGAAAGACAAATTTGTTTGCTGGTTTATTTTCTGATAATGATGAGGGTTTGCATGTGGTTGGGTTTAGAGCAGGAATCCAAAGGGAGTTGCCAAGACCCAGGCTGTGGCCACCAGTCACTCTGGGGGAGACGTTGAAAAGTAGCCCAGACTTTGCAGTGTGTCCAAAATCAAGGGGAGAGTGTTCATTAAACAGAAGCTTAATCAAACAGGGCAGGAGGATGGTTTACATGAGAAAAGATATATTCTTTACTTAACATTCACAACTTGCTTGTGGATTAATTAGCCCATCTGCTACAACAAATGTATTCCCATGTCTTTGTGTTGACTGTTAAAAGTGACTGATTTCTCTATCCACTTAAAACAGTACCCTGGATTCCACTGAAAGTAACCTTTCCGAGGCAAGAAATTTATTTAATCATCCACTAAGAACCTGTAAGTGGCTTGCTGTAAATAAGTGCTCAGCTGTCTATGGCTCCCAGGATAACTATACGTGAGTGTGAAGTTGGGGGATAATGCAGGAGGCAGAAAGCCCTTAAAAAGCTATGTGAAGAGAGCTTCTAACCCCATCTGTAGTATTTGCTTTAGGTTTTAAAATAAATTCTCTCTTCCGAGCCCCAAAGTGGGCAGGACAGCTGCCAGCATAGAGTAATTCAGCTATAGATTTTCTTTTGAGAAAGGTGGCATTCATGAATTAGGTGACCTTTATGCAGATTGCCAAAGTGTGTTGATGAACTTCAAGTGACAATTTAAACAAGTATTGGGTTTCCAAAGTGGTTGTGTTTCATCAGAAGCCAACATAAAGGATGGGATGCTTTTAAAGTCTTCAAATTAAATAGACATTTAGATGAAAACAGAGGGCAGCCATAGGTTCCCAGGATAAATAACAATTTGTAACTTTTGTGATTTTTCACACTCTTGCGATTTTAAAATATTATAATTCTTTGGAAGAACAATTTGCATGTAAATGGCATGGTTGTGAATTTATGTCTATTTCCTCAGAAAAAGTGCTAAGTATTGACAGATGTGAATAAACAGAGCTTCTGGTTTTCAAAAAAACCCCTCATAATGTATTCAGTATGCTATCCAAATATCTTTTTGCTTTGCTGATGTGGATCTCTGATTAAATGGTCAGCTTGTGCCGAAACCAATGTGGTTCAACTGGGATAGAGAAGGGAAAAAATTGATACAGTGCTATGTGGTATTTATTCCCAAGCATTTGCTTTTAGAAGAAACACCTTATAGTTATACAAAACTTATCCGAAGTGTTAAAAGGGTTTGGGAAGTAATTTTCCTGTTCCTAGGGCCTTAGAAATGAGAGGCCTTATAGCCTTCTTTTGTTATAAAAACTGTGGAAACTGTGGAAAATTGTGTCCTTGATAGGATCTCAGAAGCAACAATGAAGCAAGGGCTGAACTGAAAACTGACTAGAAGATCCGGGCTGGAAGCTTTATCTCTAATTGCCTCTATTATACGGGGTTAAGTTTAAACACCCTAGCAGTATAACTTGTGCTATTGGGGAAGGTGTGCAGAAGCTCACTCCTTGGAGAAATTTGATTTATTTTCTTATAACAGAACTTGTTCTTTGACTGCTCTGTCCCTTCCTCTTCTATACCACTGATATTTTCCCATGGAACTTAGATTGACGTAACCCAAGGTTATAATTTGATGGATGATAATTTAAATGATAAAATCTTAACATGAAGTCTTCACATTTTTTACTTCAGTCATTAGAGAAACTATAATATGCATTAAACTTAGATGACCAAGATAGCTGCTATTCATATTACTTGATCACAGTGTAGGCTGCAGTAGTATGGAACTTCCAGTGGTCCCAGGCATTCAGCCTAGGGAATTTTGAGTTTTTTTATGTATAGAAACCTGTTCACATAATTTCTAGACTTCTCATCACCACATACAGTATCAGGGTTTGCTAGAAAGATCTGCTGACCTTTGCATTGGTAGCTATGCCATGGTGTGGTTATTTTTCATGTCCTTGTTAGTAACATAGCCATGAAAACACTGCTGCTTTGGATCCTGTGTCAGAGAAAAGCTGGTTCTACCTTGTACTCGAGCGTGTACTCTGGGAAAGTATTGAGTTGATATAGACATGTAATTAATGGTCAACAGTATCATAGCCATCCGCATACATGGACAGAACTCTGGTTACACGTGTTGCTTCAAATATGACATTTTTAATTGCAAATACTTCTGACTGGCTTAAAAATGTTACTGAAGGTGTCTGAAAAGCAATTTTGAGTTTGCTGGCGTTGTTCTCTTTCATATGTGTTCCCTTTATGACAAGAAAGTTCCAAGAATTTCTTGAATGTAAGAGTGATGTGGCAAAGAAATTTTGAGTCCAACCAGTTTTGGAGAAAAGTCAGCTGTGGTGTCTGTCCCATTTCTGGGGAGGGTTTAGATTTTGTTCATTACACAGAAATTTCATTACTTCATTTTCTATACAACAAAGTTAATTTGGGCATGAACTTGCAGTCAAATCCTACTTCTGATTTGCTGCCAGAGTAGAGATTTTCCAAGGGATATAAATTTGAATCAGATTTTGGTACCCTTCAGCTACTCACAGTCCTTACTAGAAAACTCTGCCTTTATACCCCAGCACAAGGTCATCTCATCTCCACAGTAGCTCATGACAGTTAGGACTTGTCCAGCAGTCAACAGCAGTCCCATTACTTTGGAAACAGCAGAATAGTATTTTCTGTCTAAGGATGTTGCCTATGTCCACAAGCTTAGCTGCTGACTGCCATTGACTGCCATAGCCTCACATTTTGTAGTGGACTCAATTTTGCCCTAAACATGAGAATTCATATGAGCTTATGCTAGGGCCTCATCTAGTCTGGTTTGCCTTGCTGCTTTGCCTGTACCAGAGAGAAACCTCACCACAGTCTTTCAGTTTTGCAAAGCTATGCTGCATTTGCAGCATGATTTTCTCTGGTTTATTTGCCTATTCATAGCAAATTGTTTCTTCAGTTTGTTTGATTTAGATTTCTCAGCAGCTGACTGTGTTAGTCAAATCTTCCTATCTTTGGTCTTAATGACTGTATAATGGCCACAGCAGATAAGTGACAAAACATTGAAAATTGGCCTTGTTTCTTTTTAGACATCAACGACATGTTTATTGACATCTGCATTAATAACAATGCTGTGCCAGAAATCCTTTAAAACAGTTACATGGCACAGAAAATGCTGAAATTGAAAATTAAAGGCACCCCTCTGGTTTTATTTGTATTTTCTGAGGTGAATAAAATAGCATGAGAGACGTAATTTCCAGTGACTTTTCTAAATACTGTCGTTTCTTTGCTGTGTTCATATTCTATAGGGACAGTTATGGAAGAGTTCAAACTATTTTTAATTTCTAGCAAAGGTTAAAGAATTTCTTTTACCTCCCAGCTTTATCTTCCTTCTTGCATGGATGCCAAAGTACAGGCCAGTCAGCATGTGGCTTGATGTAGTACACAAATCGTTCATCTCCCTGTATTTTACACCCATATTATTATACTGTCTTCTGCGAGTAACCTTTGGTGTATTTTTGTTTTTCTCTAGGTCAATGGGAAGGACCTCTCCAAGGCCACCCATGAAGAGGCAGTGGAAGCTTTTCGCAATGCCAAGGAGCCAATTGTCGTTCAGGTTTTACGACGAGCCCCAATCAGCAAAGCTCATGGTAGCTCTCAGGATGTTCGGCTTGTGGATGCCAGCACTCAGACTGACATCACTTTTGAGCACATTATGGCTCTGGCCAAGCTAAGGCCTTCCACACCACCAGTTCCTGATATCTGCCCTTTTCTACTCTCAGACAGGTATGGTTTATCTTCTGCTGTTTGCCTGAAGGACTGGGGCTTTGCAGGGGTACGCTTGTAGCCTTCTCTAGAGAAAGCATCAGGAGCACTTTAAATAATTTCTAAATGTTGATAATCACTGTCCTAGTCAGGCTTCAGTGACAGTTTTCCTAAACTCTGTTCATGGATTAGAGCTACAGGAAGGAATTTTGGCCGTGTTTACTTTGCGTTCATATGTTTGATCATCCAAACAGCTAAGCCCTAGTCAAGAAGGAAAACACTTCTGTGTTCCAAAATACCAGAAAGGCTTCTTCAGGTTTAGAAAGAGCTGTCTTGTTGCTTTCTGTTCTTCCAAATATCTTACTACAAAATCAAAGAAACAGATTATTTAATTTAAAGGTCCTCTTATCAAAAGCAAAACAATTAAAAAATACAGAGATCAAAAGCACAATTTCACCTGTCATACAGCAAATGATATGAATTATATTATCCCTCAGTTGAGTTCCTTGAAACTGAATTGAATGCAAACACCAACAGGCGGTGCTTATACAGAAATAGGGTGTAGGCTTTTTCCTCCTTGGACTCCACCTCACAAGCAGCATCTAGTGGTTGACCCTTGCCCTCTGTCTGTAGCCAGCAAAACTGTGATAGGCCTAGAGCTTTTCCACTGATTTTCTGGCATGCCGTGCATCTCGTGCATCTCATGCATCTCTGCAGAACTGATGCTAATAGAGAACATCCCACTTTTGACTTTGATGCAGCTCCATTTGTAGAAGTTCTGGTAAAGTTTGGTAGACTGTCTCAGAGAGGACTTGTCAGCCAAATGCTGGATTGAGTTTACCACTTAACAGCTGCGCAGCTAGAATCACAGAATCACAGAATCCCAAGGGTTGGAAGGGACCTAAAAAGATCATCTAGTCCAACCCCCCTGCAAGAGCAGGGTAACCTACAGTACATCACACAGGAACTTGTCCAGGTGGGCCTTGAATATCTCCAGTGTAGGAGACTCCACAACCCCCCTGGGCAACCTGTTCCAGTGCTCTGTCACTCTTACAGTAAAGAAGTTCTTCCTGATGTTAACGTGGAACTTCCTATGCTCCAGTTTACACCCATTGCCCCTTGTCCTATCACTGGATATCACTGAAAAAAGCCTAGCTCCATCATCCTGACACCTACCCTTTACATATTTGTAAACATTGATGAGGTCACCCCTCAGTCTCCTCTTCTCCAAGCTAAAGAGACCCAGCTCCCTCAGCCTCTCCTCATAAGGGAGATGAAGCATGATACATGTTTACTTTTGAGCTGTTACTGGGTATTACTAAACTCTATGCTACTGTGATTGAAGTTCCAATATCCTCTGCATAGGGAAACTTTCCTAGCTGTACTAAGATAAATGCACACTGGGTGCTGCATGGTTGGGATCCAGCCTTGGTTCTAAGTCTGTACCTAAGTGCACATTGTAAAGATTTTATTCTTTGTGCTCCAAGCCCATTTAAAAGTGCAGTTTACTGACATTTTTAAGTGTGCATCTACTCAAATGCATTTCACCACCCTGTTATCACTGTAACAGAATAGGATAATGCGAGTTGGTTTATGCTAGTTCTTTAGCAATTTGTGAGCCTGGTGTGGGTTGTAGAGTGTGGATGTTCAAGGCTTTATAATCAGATAATTAGTGAGTTGCCCTTGGCCATGACGCAGCACATGAATCTGGAGTTAGGTACTTTTATGAGCATAAGGAATCCCATATTGTCATAATTAAGTAGTTTGGCCCAAACAGACCCTTAAATCTGACAAAAGACAAGCCCAGCAAAATTAACTCAGCTGGAGTATGAGCCTTTGGAAAGAAAACAGTCTGTGCTGCTTCTTCATATTGTTTCTTTCAGGCTGTCAGGCCACTCTGAGTAGCATTCCAGAGATGAGAAAACTACAGAGAAGTGGGGGTTTCTTGTAACTTTTTAATTTAAAAAAACCCTATTGTCTCATCTATTGTTGTTGTAATGCTTTGTTCCACACAGCTGCCATTCTCTTCACCCAGTGGAGCATGAATTTTATGAAGGTAATGAGTATCTTTCCAGCCTGCCTGCTGATGCAGATAGAGCAGAGGACTTTGAGTATGAGGTAAGATCACTGGCACACTTCAGCCTTTATTTCCGTTATTATAGATATGATATTTGCACAGCTGACAGCACGCTCCTCAGGAAAATGAGAGTGGGAATACTTCTTAAAAAATTGGCACCAAAGACTATTTTATTTTATACCTGTGTAATGTCACAGGCTTTACTGGGGTTAGGCTACACACGTGAAATGTGAAAGCAGACTTCTGCAGTGGGTGGCTACTTAAAAGTCCAGGGGGCTTATTAAACATATTCTCTCTTTGTGCAGTGGAGACTAACTCAGATGCTTTGCTTTTGCAGTTTTAACATGCTAAAGCAAGCCTTTCCAAAATTACAATTGTAACTGGAAGCTTAATTGCTTTTTTCCCCCCCTAATTTTAAGAATCAGTTGGCCTTATGTCTCATGCCTTACAGATCAGTCTCCCAGTTATTTTGGTGTGTACTTCAGTGTTTGCAAGATCAGGCAACAACTTTGAAAATTAATATAGTTTTTATTACTTGCTCTTTGATATTTGTCATTGTAAGTATTGCAATTATAGGAAACTGTGCTCTGTATCACAAATGTCCCTTTGCTGTTAAAGTACTGTACTCTCCAGTGACAAGGGTGGATGTGTTTCAGAGTCACTGGAAAATCATTATGTAAGGCCTCCCAAAATTATAACGTGATTGGTGATGTTGCTCTTCGTTAGATTTTCATTTCAATCTCTAAATAGTCTTCTTGTCTGCCATTCATTAGCTTTTCATACTTTGTCACCCTGTAATAAAACGTTTATAGGGACAGGCTTAGAAGCAGATGGTTATTTTTAGTATTAAATAGTGCTGAGTCTTTGCATAAGTTCAAGTTACTGTATTTTAAATTAGTGATTATAAATAATTAAATATCTTTAATACAAGATTTTAAATATCCTATCATCTTGTTTGCTCTCCCTTAAGGAACCTTTTTAAAGGTTTCATATAACTGGTTGACATTTGGAAATGAAATTAATGGCAAAAGCTTTGGCAAATATGCCGTGTGTTCACTTCTGTCGTGTCTTTAGCGGCTAAAATGCTCTACTGCAAGTTCAGCTTATTGTTCTTTTCTTCTGGCAGCCTGGGGACTATGAAGTTCTTCCCCTAGGAAGCAGAAAAATCAAATAATATCTACTTAGTGAATCTCAATCAGAACAAGGAAACTTTTATTTGAACTCCTCAAAAAATCATTGCTAGGGATTACTGAAATCATTATTTCTTCCCAGTTGGGTTTTGGTGTGGTATCTCACAGCACAAAGGTCTCAGAGCTTAAGTTCTGGTTTAACTCTCCATGTGTAATAGAATAGTAAATTTCTCTGTCAAGTGTGTTTGCTTATGTTACTTCTTCCTTAAATGTAAATAGGGACTATTTTTCTAGTAATTATTAAATAAATTAGTAAGGTAAGCATCTAGGGAAAGTATCTTCCAAAATGGTTAGATAAAAATAATTTTCACTGTTTAATCAGAATTGACATATTCAAATACTAACAGTTTTAAAGAGTCTGCCTGGAATCAGGTCCTCTTTATGACCATTATTAATCCATAATAATAGCTGGCATAAGTATTGTGACAATGGAAATGCTTGGGCAGGTTCTCAGTTGCCTGTAATCTCTGCTAATCACACCATCGTAGCCATTAATTTGCTGTCAGCTGTGGTTCAGTTGCCCAAGGCAAATTCGCTGAGTGACTGAAATAAAGTGTTTCATGTGAAATTTATATAGGGGGGGAACTGTCTGGTTTCCTTTGAGAAGCAGCTTTCTACTAAATACGAAGGTTTTGAAAGAGAAACAAAAACATCTTGGATCCTTTAACTAGTAGATCTCTAGACATGAAAGACATTCCCAAAATTTAAGCCTGTATAGTAATACTATGATTTAGGTTACTCACTGGTTTTGTTATCTGTTATTTCAGGTCCTTATAAGATATTATTAAGCTCCCTTGCTGTAGCTAGGGAGCTGGAAAAAGTGATAGCATTGTCCCCAAAGATAAATATCTACAATGAAAAAAAGAAAAGTCTCATAAAGGGCAGAGTCAAAAGGGATTTATCAGCTGATGTTACCAATCCAGGGGAGAAGCAGCAGGACAGTGAGTGGAGCAGAGGCTATGGTCCAATGTCAGGGTCTCTACCGCAGTTTTGACTTAGTGGTCACCCTGCTGTGACCACTCAGTCCCACCCTTGCCCTTGTGTTTTCTGACCCCTCAGTTATGCCAGCGTTTCCTTTTGTGAGTCAGATGTGAGAAGTAATCCAATATTAAAACCAAAAACCCAAACCCAGAAACAGAGTTTTAGAAGGGTTGTTTTTAACCTAGCCCATCTGCTGATCTGGTTTCCAGTAGAGCTCCCCAAATTGCTGTGATGGTGGCAGCAGCATCAGGGAAGGAAAAATGTTCGAGTACTTGGGAAGACAGCAACTTGTAAAATCAGCATTATCCATCCACCATCTAAGGGTGCAAGTAGCAAGAAGAGAGGGTACAGAAGCTCTGCTCATGGCACTCTGCGGGCTGCGGGCTGCAGGCTGGATGGTAGAAGCACAGAGAATTCTCTGTCTCCCACCATCTGAGTTCTCCTGTGTTAGGGGAAAGAGGCTTATTGTTAATACTATGTTTCCTGTTGAAGGAAAATTGTATCAGTGCTCCATGATTTTATCACTGTTTTTGTCTTCACAACAATTTTCTGCTGTGAACTTAACTAATCACACACAGCAAGAAACCTGTCTGGTGTCTGAAGCATGGTGCAGTTGCATTCCCGTTGTTCTGTACAGCTCACAGGTCTCCATGGCAAACTTAATAATTTTTTTAGTGGATCCAAAGCCAAAAGTGAGGATTTCAGAAAGGAGTTGAAAGAAGATAGTGAGTAGAAAAGGAACTAGGGCAACACCTCGTTATTTCCTAGAAATGGTTTGTAAGTGTATGAGTTCTGAGACACATATGTGAAATACTCAGCCAAATGAAGTAAGGAAATCAGATGGCTAGCAACTGAGGTGCTATAAGCAAGAATGTTTTCCAAGAAAGGGAATGTCCTGGAAAGCTTTGATCAGCTTGGAACTTGCTTACAGATATATTGTGGTGTTTAAGTACCTGAGTTATCATCTGCATGTAGGAGGATCACATATGATAGCCAGCACTGGGGGTGTGGACTTACACTTGCCAGTGGATTTGGTAGGCTTAGACACTTATAAGACTCTTCCATTCCATTTTTAAGCTAGAAAACCCCAGTGGGTTCTTCTCAGATTGTCAGAGTGCAATGAAGTCAAGTATGAGCCAATTGTCTTGGAAGGATGAACTCCCTGGGAGGCTCATTAGGCTCCATACAGTACCATACTGTAAACAAATGGCTGGGAACATGACGAAGCTGGAGGGCTGCTGATAGCCAACTTGAGCATCCTTATGTTGCTGCTGCAGAACTTGTCCTAAAAGGAATCCGAATTGCTGGTAGATATTAAGACAGTGGAGCTAGCATCAGTCAGTGTTGGCAGAAAGAGATCAAAAGATTTGCAATTCTGGCATAGCCAGATACCCATGAGGACTTTTAAGATAAAGCAGGAATTGACCAATTTGTTAATGCTCAGTTGGACTTGCAGTCAATATCACTGAAAGGAAGCCAAAGATATTCAGGGCAAGCCCACCCAGTCTGTCTGTGAGTGGTTGTTGTGCTGCTGGAATTGCATCATGTGATGTTAGAGTACACCTCACACCCTCTGGTACCAATGAGGGCTAAAAGTGTTACAGCCAGTAAATCTCTGTTAAACATGGCTCTAAAATTTGCCCTTGTAAGAACAACGGAAGATACTGGTGCTAGAGAAGAGTAAATAAGCTAATGGGCATGCATTTCTTTAACAATATTTCTGAATCTACTATCCAGGAGAAAGAAACATCATATACTTGGTTTGGAACATTGGCAGTAATACAGAAATTAATGGCACTTAAATGGTGGAATAGTTAAAAAAAATAGGTAAAAAAAAACCCTGAAGAATATTGTAAAGGCAAAGCTGGACATAAGAAAGTGTCATTGATGTCTGGTGCTATTCAGTCTGAGGAGACTGCCTTTCAATAAGAGGGGCAGAAGAAAATATGACGTTACAAGCAGGCACAAGCAGGTAGTGTTGTTCAGTCAACAGGTCCTTATCCAAGGGCAGAGACCTTTGTACTACCTATGTACTGAAATAGCTTTTGAGCAAAAGCAAACCAGGAGGTTTTCTGCTGTGAGAGCCAGTATCTCTAGAGAATTACAACCTCTAAAATCTCCTGTATCTGAGATAGGAAAAGATTCTTATTTCTACCTGAATGCTTCTTACAAACAGCAAAAGTAGACATACTTGAGAAGGAATAGCAGTGGGCTGAGGTAACTGTTGTTGCATATAAGAGGAAGAGTAGGCTGAAGTTTGCTCTCAGAATTGAGGGAGGGGTTTTGGAGGGATATTGGGTGTTAGTTGATGTGAATGTGCTATGAAGACCAGCATAATTGTCTAAAAGACTTTCCAGCTCTGGTTGTTCTCATTTTTAGGCACAGGCACAAGTGACTGCACCAGTACAGTAGCATAGCTTGCAGGAGCCTGGAAAACCACATCAACCATACCAGGATTAGCATTTTCAGAGTGAAAAAGGCAGAATGGCAGCCATTGCATTAGCCTGCTTGTGTCTGATGACTCGAGTTTTAACGCATGCAAATGCCAATGTTGACAGGTTAAGTCATTAATCAGTATTAAGCAGTATTAAGACCAGTATCTGGGAGAAATTGCTAAGGGTTGAGTTGACCCTATATGAAATTACAGGGTTCTCTGATGCTCTCACTTAAGGTGTTAGAAACCACTGAGCTTCTTATTTTATGTTTTTATTCAGGAAGTTAATGCATGTCACTAGATCAACAGACAACCACATGAGGCATGCGCAGGTGAAATCTCTGTGCTCAGTTTTTATGAAGCCTTTTGCGTCCAGACAATGAAAGGATCAGAGGTCCTGCAGGAAACAGCAGCCACAAAAGAGCATAGTATTTTGAGAAAAAGCCATGTGAAAAGGCATTTTTCCCACCCGATTCCTCTGTGAAACTTGGAGCATAAGCTAGAAACTACACACATGCTGTTTTGATTCCTCCTATGCTCTGGAAAACAGGACTTAGAAGGTTCAGAAGAAACAGAAATTCGAAGATTCATATGAAAGTTGCTTTACTCCATCATCAGTATCTCCTCTAAAGCGGAGAGACCCATAGTGTTCTCAGGGTTGGTTAACACCTCAGGGCAAAACTGAATATTTGTAAGTTCATGCTCTGCTTTGTAGATCCGAGGGAGAGATTTTCAGTTGGAATAGGGAAAAAAATGTGTGTGTGTGCGTGCTGAATGTAAGTGCTAATTTATGGGTTTGCACAGCCGTTCATTTAAATGTTTTGGTAAGGATTTGCACTCATAAATCTGTTAACTGTAAATGTAGATTAGTCCTTTAAGTTTACCACTAGCCTCATCTATACTCACTGAAATTGCTAAGGTTTCCTATTGACCTGAGCATTTCTGGATCAGATACTTTTGGCTGTTTTCACAAATTACTAAAAATGGTCTTTGAAGAGTGAAAACCTAGAAAACCTTGCGAATTGGTCATGAGTAAGGTTTTGTGTAGACCGCACTGAACACTTAAAACTTCCATAGGTGTGAATTTTATCCTGTTCTCTTCCTTTCTCTGACACATGTCTGAGCATTGCAGCAGGTACAGTGCAGTGGTAATACATTCATTTATTCTTCCATTAACACTCATCCCATCGTGATGGGGGAAGGTGTTTGAGGCACAAATTCACATTTCCCGTTTCTGTGATGTAAGGCTTTTGAAGTTACTGATTTTATTGGTATTTTTTCCTTAAAGCAAAAGAAGAAGCAGATTTGTTCAGTTTAGCAGCCTGAGTGAGGCCATTTTTCTGAGTAAAGTTACTTGAACACATAAGCATTTGTGGGTTGAGGCCCTCATGGACCACTAAAACATGGTCTCTGCTGACTTTGTGAAAGACCCACCACTGCTGCGATAGGCCAACAGAGACCTGCCTGCCCTGCAAATTCATATTAAAGGTCCTTTCAACGCTTGGATTATTTAACCACTAAACCTAACAGATCTGTCTATCTTGTAAATACATATTTAGGGCCTTTTTAACATGAGGATTACTGAGCTGATAGCCTGTAACAGCTCCCTCCAGAGCTGTGATAGCCTGCAAACACCCCTGTGTGAGCATTACAGGCACTTGCCGCAGTGCAATTGGAGCTCCTGCTTCAATTGCTAACACCTGAATAAACAGTTTTTTATGGAAACAGCTTCTGTGCACACACTGCCAGCATTTCCTATCTCTGCAGTCAGGCTCTTTTGTTTTGTCATCCAATGAGTGTTTCTGTACAAGGAAGCTGACCCAGAAGGTGGATGTGTAACCATCAGAATGGAAAACATTTCTTAGATGGCAGTTTTCTAGAAATTCCTTACATGTAGTATGGAATTTCTCTGCATAGCTATTTAATTCGTGGTTTTTATTTAATAGCATAAATGGGTGAGAGAGAGAGAGAGAGAGAAACCTTGTTTGTCAGGGATCGCTCAAACCAAATTCCAGCCATATTCAGGTTGGATGACAGGGGTAGAACCACTCTGATACCTCTGTGACTTGCTATGAGATTGTGCTTGTTTCTTCTGTATTTCCTGCTGAAATTGGATTCTTTCTTCCCTGAACTTTTTAAAACTTGGGATGAATCACGAAAAAAAAAGCCCTTAGCAAATAAAAGGCAGGGTTTTAATTCAGCAGCCACCAGATGTAATTTAAAAGACAAGGCTTCGGGAAATAAGGACCATGATAGAGACATGGGTGTTGCATCGTAGAAGAGCTGAAATGGTGGACATTGTGTCTTCCCATTGTCATCAGAACTGACTGGTGTGGTAAGGGGGTCGTGAAAAGGCTTGTTGGCAAGTGTGGTATAGATTTCCATCGGAAAAGCAGATACTTCTCACCACTTGCCTTATCTTATGCAGCTGCTGTTATGGTGAAGGGACTGATCTGACAGCTCAGAGTGAGCTGAGGTAGACTGGGACTTCATGTATTATGTTTATTTTCTGACCGTCAGTTCATAATTGCCTAGCAGTTATGGCTGAATTGTGGATGCTGCATGGTATAGGGACATTTCACTGACACCATTATACTGATCTCCTGTGTCAATTCTTAGTATTATATAGCATCTGCTGTTAAGAAGTATTGTGAAGGAAGGGAACAAGTATGTGTGTGCCTATGATCTGTGGTCTTGATTGCTTAGGAAAGACCTGGTTTGTGAGATCTGTGTTGTGGGGGTGTTTCCATTCCTACCTGTTGTATTATACATATCCAAAGGGGAAAAAATGTTCTGTATTCTAATGCTATTAATTGCAAAGCATGTGGGGAAGTCTCCTGGACAAGTGGATTATTAGGGTTCTTTCAGTTGCACCTGAGAAAACACTACAGTGATCAGGTTCTAAAACCCTTCCTTGAGACTTTTTCCTTTTATCTCAGAGGGAGTTCTGAGCTGTTAACACCTGGCCTGTGATCCAGCTGACTGTCACCATGGACTAAGAATGGAAAAGGTCACGGTGCAAATGGAGAAGTGTCACTGAAATATTTTTTTTGCTGTAATTCTTTGGATAACACTGTGCAAGAAGACTCTTCAGCACGCCTTTGGTGCACTACAGCACAAGATTATGTATTTCACTGGCAATTTTATTTCTAAAATGCCTGGGGATTTAAGTCAGCATAATTTACACCTAGACAACAATAAATATGTAATTTCTCCCTAACTGTGGCCATTGCACACTGCAAATGAGCAAAGGAGTGGCAAAAGGAGCAGTCTTTCCTTTTACATTTTCATCTGTCTTTTAAGAATTGAAGTCACTTTTCAAGTATAAGTTAATTAAACTTAACACCATTCCACTGAGGTTCTTCAGTCTTACTATGTCATGTATTGCTGCAGGAATTCACAAGGAGGTGAACTAAGGACAGGCTTATTGAAAGACTTGCCAAGTCAGTAACAGAACTGGCAGTAAAACCCAAGAGCCTTTACTTGTAATGCATCTCTTTTTTGGCCATTAAATCGCTCTTCTTTGCTAGTCATTGGACCATTTAGATGGAAGAGGATGTTAGGGTATTTTTTGCCGCAGTTGTTTGTTAATTTGGAGTGTGTTACTGGATGTCATCACAAAATTCTGACATTCAAAGCAGATGAAGTTGATGCCATCTCACCTCCCCTAAGTAATGAATATCCCAATGTAAGGATTTGAATTGTGTCCACAACTACAGAGGATCATGAGACAGTGGGGAAAAAAAGACACAAAACTGACATGGGCAAATTTATCAAAGTTATTACCATTTATTGTGTTTTTAAAACAGGATGAAAATATATCAAGTCAGTGATATTCATTTTGTTTGATTTCATAAAACAAACACAGGATTACTCCTCACTTCACCTGAAAGCTAATAAAAATTTTTCCTTGTTGTCAGAGCTTATGTTTTTCCAGGAAAATGAAGAAAAGTGAGCTTAGTTCAGCAGCACTTTATTGTTGGGCAACATTACAACATATATTATGTGTTTTTTCTCTCAGCAAAGGAAGAAAAAGGAGCTGGCAATATCTTCATATTTATGGTAATCTGTGGATTATAAATCTTCTGGTTTGGAGAAATGCTTTGTTCAGACAGTTTTTATATTATAATACCACATACCCCTACATATGCTTTACAGTGAAAATGTTTGTAACTATTTTATTAATGCTATTTTTCATATGTGTTCTGCTTGAAAGTTTGCGTAGTCTATCTTGGAAACATGGAATCTAGCCACGCAGAGGAAAGATGGGAGAAAATAATTTATTTTACATATTCTTTTAAAAATAACAGAAGTCACATTGACCAGCTATAATGATGGCACTATTTTAAAGCTTAGGAAATCAAATCCTAGGAAATTCAAGAGCACAGGAAGGAAGGGCCGAATCCCGCTAACAAGAGAGAACCTTTTACAAGAAAATGTACTTTAAACAGGGTTTCAATATTATGCGTGCTGGGCCTTCAGAGGAGAAATCATAAAAGCAGGAGAGGTCTTTTCTCTGGAAGTTTGCTTTTTTTATTTAATGAGGGAGCTCTTCAAAGAGAATGTGAGAGTCATTCCTGGAGGGCATGGTTTGGTGAGCAGGAATACAGGTGAAACTGTATTGCGCATCAAAAAAACAGATGATGAGTTTGCTTTGTATTTCATTTCATGATTTCATCAATCTATCCAAGTACGTGTTTGGGGGTGGAGGACATTTCCATGTGCAACAGAAGTTTGAACAGCTGAAACTCAGCATGGATATGTGCCCATAGACCTCACTTTGGTGCCAGGAAAATAAAAATGCATTTTGAAAGTCATTGCCTATCGCTTCATGTGCTAGATTTATAGGCACATGTATGTGATTAAAATTTGCATATTTCAGCTATACATATCTTAACACATATATGTCTCAAACTAAACGAGTATGGATGGGGTGGAATTTTAGAATTATGTTTTCTAAGAATTTCTAATTTTACAAGCTCAACTTTAAATTTAGCCTTTTCATAGTATTTTGCCTTTACTGCTTCTGAAAGGCATAAACGGAATTACAGGAAGGTATATTTCTCATAGCTGTCTACAACTGAAAAATTATATTTTCAATTTGATTTTAATTAATATTCCAAAATATCCTTCACGCAGTTGTAGATCAAGGCTGTCCAAACGTGTGGCATTGTAACTGGTTAGGAGTTTGAATCTACAGCTATGTGTTCTGCTGTCCAGATAAATGCTCGCTGCAGCAGATGTTGGCACATCTGTTATACCTCCCCATTTCGATTGGCTGCCTGGGTGTTTAGAAAGTGCTGATGAGGCAGATAAATCTTCTGACACGTTTCAGGCACAAAGCAGGCAGGCAGCGGTAATAATGATGTTTACAGAGCCAAGTGCTGGGCAGTAACATTTTGAAATACAGCAAAAATAAAGTACGATTTTACCTGCAGTAGGTGAAATTTATTGTGAAAAGTGAAAGCTAATTACACCAAGTGATTCTTGGCTGATTTGAACTGCAGCTGTGACAGCCTGTAAACCTCTGGACTTTGTTGGCTAGGAAAAGGCTCTTGCTACAGTCTAGAAAGAGCTCTGGGCTCAGAAGGGGCTTTTTGATAAACTTAGGAGACTTGGCAATCGGGTTTAGAAACAGCTGTAGCACACGTGGTTTTGGAAGGGAAATAGCAATCTTCTGGGAACTTGAAGTTCCTGATGTTACCAGAATTCTTCTAACAGGTTTTCCTTTACCCTTTGAAGCATGTCATATTTGAGTTGGTTTATACCATTAGAGTCTGGAACACTCCACACGTTGGGGTCTTCTCCTGAGAAGGTTAATGGTGTATCAGAGAGGTCATTCATGGACAGAGAAGGATAGATCTGACAGTCTCGTGTGAAGACTGGTTTCCAAGTACCTAGAGCTTTTGGAGGTGTTGGATCCCTTCCAGACCATAATCTCCAACTCAGTGAATGGCAAACAGAAAAGTAGAAGTCACTATAAAGATCTTAGCACTGATGTCATGTGCTAACATCATCACATTCCCTTTAGTAGATGCCACCATTAAATTTTCCAAGCTGCTTTCAAGTACCGTGATTTGAGGCAAGTCCAGAAATTACAAAAACAGCATACCATAAAGGAGCAAAGAAATGGATGCTGATTATATAGCTGATACAGTTATAGCTGGCTATGTTTTATAGTATACAGTCTACAAGGTCTCTGGACAACTGTTCCAGTGTTTGACTACCCTCATGGTAAGAAGCACTTCCCTAAATATCTACTTGGAATTTCCTGAGTAGCAACTCATGTCTGTTGTCTTGTGTGGCTGTCACAGTGCACATCCAGGAAGAGTCTGGTTCTGACTTCTGTAGACCCTAGCATTTGGTACTGGAAGAAAGCAGTAAGATCTTATTAAGAAGATAACTTCTCTTCAAAAGGCTAACCAAATGCACTGCTCCCAGCCTCTCCTCGGAGATGTTCTCCAGCCCCCTAATTAGTTAATGGACTTCTAGACAGACATGGAGCACTGATAACCAAGAGAAGGTTCATTCTAACATTTTATTTCAAAGCCATTTTCATTGGAAAACAGGTTGGGGAACAAGTTCTGAAAAGCCCCCAGACCAGAAGAATTGGACTTGTAAAGTTTAAGGGTTTCCCCCCTCCTTAAATGGCTCAGACCAGTGATTCTTTAGCTGTATCTCTTATTTTTCGATGTTGATAGCCAAAGAGTTTCAATATTGCGGTCAGGATAGGCGCTTTAATGAAAAGTCAGATTTTTTTTTCTTCAAATAGGAGTAATATTACTTTCTCCTTTTTTTTTTTTTTTCAGTCAAAATTGTCCAAACGTGAAGGATTCTTTAGCAATATAGAGGCTGCGAGCCAATGTGACAGTTCAGTATATTAACACACACTGCACAATGGAATAGTTTCTACTCCAGTCTGCTTATCTCATTTTAACATAAGGTTCAGTTTCTGTCTTGTCTGTGCTATTCCCACCTACTTTGTTTAATGAGAAGAAAGTGAGAATGTAGAATCTAGGTTTAGTGAAAAGGAAACCCTTCACTGCATATTATCAGCTAGTTAATTATACTTTAAACTCTTCTCGTATCCTTGCAACTTCACACTTCTATTGAGTGAAAGACCAAAAGTGAGGACCAAAGCTGACTGCTGAGAAATACTATATATAAGCAGTTCATCATGGATCTCTCTGCTCAGAAAGCAAGAATTCTTGGTTTCTCAAGTGCAGAACCTACCAGAAGGGGTGTTGGGTCTCAAGCAGGTGAAAACATAAATGCATATATAACATAGGAAAATATGTGTATACAGTTAAGTACTTCTAATAAATTAACATTCATACTGCACCATGGGCAAAGAACAGAAATAAGGAAAATGAATAGAGAGGTGGAAGAATTAGGGAGAAAAATAAGACCATGGTTTGTTTGAAATAACAGTGTGCTGAGGACATTTTACTTTCCAGTGTGATCATCCAGACAATAGGGGGGAAAATGGGATTTAATAGTGTTTAGAATATGTCATGTTTAATACTTCAGATAAGGGTTGATTTTTGGATTTCTCTGTTTGACAAAATCTGGAGACTTGTTATTATGCATGCTAGCTAAGGGGAAGACTCAGGTTCAAGCGGATGTTTGTGACTTTGTGGAGGATGTACTGTTGGCTGTTGAGCCTTTTGCAGCCATGGAGCTGTAAACAGTTTCTCTCTTTGACTTCGTTATGAGATACAATCTCTGTGAAGTCCATCATTTGTCTTTAAGCTCAAGGCTTAAAATATTGTTTAAAAGAGGCCAGAAAGGCCACACCAAACCTGGGGGCCCATAGAATTAAATGCTGTGTTTATCTTATCCCTACATGATTAAACCCTTCCTCCCACTGCAACGCTAAATTTGTTCATAGCACAGTGATCAAAGGTTTCTCACATTTGTAGTCCAGCACCACCGTTCATACAGCCCAACCCGTTCCCCCATCTGCTCCACGACTGCTATCCACCCCTCATCCTCACCCGTTGGGACTCTCAGCTGACATTTGTGTGTCTTCCTCTTCCCACACAGAGCCATCAGACTGTTACTGATCATCACGCATCAGACTGCTGAATATGCACTGGCAGGCTTGCCATGCCTTAAGTTAGTCTATTGTTTGATTTCAAACATAGAAATGTAGTGGGCACTGAAAATATCCTCTCCAGAGCTGCAGGGACAGAGTGAATTTCCATATCTGTTGGAGTTTCTTTATTATCAAAGGATCCATCAGCTACAAGGCCAAATTCTGCTCCTACAGTTCCAAGGTGCTATTTTATTAATAGGTGCCTATATGTCAGCATATTAATTCTGGGTTTTTTTCTGCTACTGCTTTTCTTTCTCTCTCTTTTTTTTTTTTTTTTATAACATTGGTATCATTGTCTATAGTATCCTGCTGTCCCAGAGCATTCTTTGTCTGAACACAAAGCACCATGTGGCTCCAAGTGTAGCTACAAAGCAGGGATCAGCACGAAAGTGATTTTGTTTTTAAATATTTCTCATTCTGCGTTGTATTAGGTTTTGGAGTATGCATTTGAGAAATGCTTGCTGATATTTTTCCTTTCTGCTTTGAAGTAAACAAATCTTGTGTCAGAGATTCTTAAATCTAAACCAGACTTGAAAAAATGAGGATTAAATGAGACTTTAGCCTATAAGGTAGAGCCCCCACCCCTTGAACAGAGCATTGTTTTTCCCCACCATGTGGAATGGAGATAACCCTCTGTTTCTTTGTGGTAAGCTACCAACCAAATCCATCCTGGTAAATCTGACACCCAATGTGATTTGTCCTTTTCGATGCAGTTTATGAGAAGTCAGGACAGTCTTCTGTCAAAATTGATAAGTGAGAAGACAGTGGGGAATGCAATTTTATTTGTAACAGCACAGCTGCCAGCAGTTCCAGCTTGTTTACATCTAGGCTGACTCTGTCTTGCTCCATAGCTTTTCTATTTCCATCCAAATAGCCCCCAAGTACATTGTGGATGTGCCTGTCTATGTAAAATATGCATAATAGAACATACTGGGAGTGTTAGAAAGGGGAAAAAAGAACTTATTTCTTTAGGTTGTTTTCACAACTTGAGAGTGTTTTAAAAGTGAAAACTTGAACTCTACTCCACAAGCATGTACAGAATGGGTTCTAAACCTGAACCATAATCTGCTAAGATCCTGCAATACTTGTTACCTTCCATGGTAAAGGTACCAGAGGAGTTAAGAGCTTTGCCTTTATGATTGGAAGCATTCTTTTTCCTGTGAAGGTGGCCAGTGTTTGTAAATTAAATCCACCACATTTAAATACAAGCCTATTCACTGTGAAAAGAAGACAGTGGGACCCTGCAGTGACCTGTGAAGGGGGCGGGGAGGCAGTTTCATTGCACCCTGTTTCACGCTGAATACTTCCACTACATAGCCTCCAATTAGACATTAATGTATTTCCTAGAAAATCCTTTAGACAAGAAACCATAGCTGTTGATGGCGTTAGGGTAGCTCTCAGGTCTAGGAAGTCTATTTGCCTGTAGTATGACTTGCATTTGACCTGTCAGTCCCAGAATCCCACCAGAATCCCAGGTGGTTTTGATCTTTTTTTGTTGGTACACTTAAAGCTGCAGTGATGGGTGTTTCCTCTTTATAGTCACTCCTGTGAGCTGTTACTTTACAGTATCCCACATGCAGTTATCATGGAGGTAAAGTAAAAGAGGTGTTTCATGTCTGAATGATCTAGCTTATGACAGAGGAGCTTTTCTAGCATTCTTTACAGTATCCCACATGCAGTTATCATGGAGGTAAAGTAAAAGAGGGGTTTCATGTTTGACTGATATAGCTTATGACAGACGAGCTTTTCTAGCAAACTAAAAGTTCTTGCTTCCTTTTTTCCATTTCTCTTTTTGTAATAACTAATGAATAATTAGTCTTCTACATGGTTTGTCATGAAAAGATAGAGTCCAGAGATGGCTGTAAATGTCACTGCTTTGGTTCTGTGAATACTGGATGTCATCTGACACTTTTGCTTTCTCATTGTGTGTTTTCAAGAGTTGCAGTCATGCTCTTGCATGAATTGTTTTGTCATTGCCAGGGGAGACTCTCTGCAGTGTAACTGACCTGCTGGGTACACCCTTACACACAGATATATGCACACTTTATGTACCTATATACTCATATACATAAATTTACACACATATACTACCTCCCCTCTGCACACACAAATTTGAGCACACAAGTAAACAATTAAATATTTAACACCCAACCCAAGCCTGAAAACAAAATATCTACTTTAGTATGAAACTACTTTGTAAATGTACATTGGAGGTACCATAGACTCTCTTCATCTAAGCAGAGATAGGCAGCCCATAGGGAAAAACTAATTCATCATATTTAAAATAGATTAGTGTTAAGACTTCTACTGGTGCTTGGATTTACACATCTTTTTTTCTGAGTTTCCTCAGTTTACTTCTTGTTGTTAAAGACATAACTGCTCAACAAAGCCTAGGTGAGAGAGTTGGAAACATGGTGTGGGTAAGGTGAAATGTGATGCTTCTCTGAAACACCAAGCATCTCTTTTAAGTCTCTAGTCTTACCCATTGTATATGCCTTGATCATTTGTAAGTGGCAGTCACAACTCCAACTGCATGGTACAAATTCCGAAGTGAAATAAGTGGTGTTTTAAAGGGAAGTCTAAAGAACATCATTTATTCTGCTGATGATGCTTTTTTGTTGCAAACGGAGGCTGTTGTTCCCTCTGTTTTACACCCACACTCGTCTGACATGGTCTTATATGTAACATGTAACGCCATTCTCATCACATCTGAATGTGAGATGAATTTTTCTTTTTAGTAGCTCCACTGTTAGCTCTCTACCCTCCTAGGACTTCATTAGGTTGAACTGTTCCTGTAAGAAAAGTGAGGGATGGCTCACTTTTTTTATTTTGTAAGCAGAATTACTTGCCAGTGATGACAAGCGTGTGGCATTATGAAGATTAAATATTATAGAAGGTGATTTGGCAGCCTGGAAAAGGTATATCCTTTCAGTCATATGAAGGAAGAGACCAGAAAAGTGAAAGTGATTAGCAAGATCCTGTCAGGATGCTCGGCTGTTTGGAACTCTACCTGATAATGATACAGATGCTTACCTCACTCCCAGAGATTAGATAAGAACTGCAGAGTTGGGATTACTAGACCCAATTATGAGGTTGAGGGCGAGTTTTAGCTTGATTTCCATAGTTTACAGACACCACTGGCAAGAAGCTGATAAAATTGATCTGACTTTGCAGGACAACCTTCTTATAGTAACCTTGACAGAAAGTGTAAAAAGCAGCCAAAATTCAGTTGTGAGTATAATCTGGAGGTTGATCTCGCCCATAAAGATACAGAATAAAGACAATACTGAAGAGTGAATCTTAATTTTAAGGTGTGTGTAATCCCTGTGATCCCTGCGTGCTTCTGTTTGAAGAAGAATGACAGTAGCTCTCAGATGGATGAGGATTTTTTTTTCAGTATAACCAGTTTATTAAAATAAGTCAGACCTTAATGTACTTTCTCAGTTAATTCTTCATTGCGCTATTCTGTAAGTACTCTGTTCTTGGCCTTTTGTTCTTCATTCATTCAGTTAATCATTCTGTCAATTATAACATTAGCAAGATGAACATTAAACAGCTTCTCAGCTATTACAGCAGGTAAAAACGAAAAGCAAAGATAAAATAACTACTGTTTTCTTATTTTGCTTTATTTATTTTTGGGGTTTTATTCATTTGCTTTTTTTGTTTTGTTTTTCTTAAAATTTATGGTAAAGACTATACTTCTACTTCAGTCATCAGACATTGGGTCCGCTCATTGAATGCAATAAGCCTTGATTTCTTCCAAAAGTGCAGTAAAGGCTACAACGCAATAAACTAGCCTGGCACAGGGATAGAACCTAAAGGTGTTTCAGCTGACACCTAGGGTTATTTCAGTGTATCCACATGACCCATTATTTAGTGATGGGCAGTAATTCAGTAGCTGGTGATAACCATGTTGTTCTGTGTGGCTATGAAGATAACATTTTCTTTTTTCGTATTTTTTTTTCCTTGATTTTGCAATAATAGCAACTAGTAACAATTTGTAATCTGGTTTTGATCCAAGAGGTACGAGTAATTATCCTATGGTAAAGAAAAATTGCTGAATCCAGAGACCTCCATAGACTGCCTTTCTCAGTATTCTTTTGCCTTAGAATACATTACATTACTGTGGGCTTTATAGATGGAATTTGTCAGCCTTAGAGGCATGAGCCAAGATACAGTTCTTTCATGCATTTTGGGATGAAGATAAAGCATATCTGAATTGCACTGTTGGTTTCACCACACAAGGACTTTCCCAGCCTGGTAGCTTTTTAGCTTTCTTCTGGTGAGTAGGAATCCTTCTCCAGTACACTGTGGTGACTTCCTTTTCTAAAAGCTGTACTGGTGAGTTGGCTCCTAATTCAAAACCTGGCAATTTAGTACTTGTAAATAGCGAAACTTCCTTCCCCCTTTCTGTCAGTATTTTTTTCCTTGTTCAGGAGAGTTGTTGAAAGGGGAGAGAGAAGAAAGCACAGTGTTTTGATTTTACAGGCTGGACTATACTGATATGTAACCAGCAGGAGAAACTGACATTCTTTTCCTCTAAAGATAATGCAGTCAAATGGGAGAAGGTAGATGCTAGTTAATACTAAGAAGTTAAAAGCTGACTGTATTGTAAGCAGAACATGTTTAGGATCCTCTATCCTACCATGTCACAAAAATTCAAACCCTGAACGATGAATCACAGGTTCTGTTACACCAGAGAATAACACTAAAACTAATTTGGTATTTGACTATGTCTCAACGATGAGATGATTTTCTCATTGTAATGAGGACTTAAATGTTAACTGAAATGATCACACATTGCCCATTTAGGAAAAATACTGTTGTGCTTTGATTCCATGCTCTCCCTTCTAATGGTGTTACCAGAGTTCATGGGACCCATTACCCTGATATACAGTATGGATGAAGGGAACTCAATAGCTATGGCGATTTTGATAGTCTCTCTTGGTCCTTTTAGTGGTGCGCAGCAATTGCTATAAAGGCAGACAGGCAATATTGGAAGAATGTAGTATATTTATAGTATTTCCACAGTGCCTTTCAAACACTCTGTAATCATTTATTCTTTTACGTCCTTCTACTCTGGCAGTGTTTGCATTGTTTTCTTCTTATAGATAAGGAAAACAAGTCACAAAAAGTTCCATGAGGTGACTGCACCAAAGCAATTATAATTGAACAGGGAACAGAGACTTAAAGGGCAGAAAAGTTCTGGAAACCAGCTAAAAAGCTGTCTTATGAGGCAAGATCTTACTAATGTCTTTTCAAAGTTATGATGACTTTGAGAAGGTAGGGAAATTTCCCTTCCTCGGTATAGAGCGTGAACCTCAAACATATGCCCAGTAGTCTAAGATACGCCCAGTGATTTTTCAGAAATTTTACATTTCCTGATCTTGCAACTGGTATCAATAAGTTTACCTTCTGTCATTTGTGATGGCAACCTTTTTTGAGATTTCCATATTAAAGGTTTCCATTCTAGAAATGGGTCAGTGTGTTTCTGTACACAAATAGACTGCAAAGGGAATCAGCAAGTTTCCTTGTCAGCAGAGAAACTGGAGACTCCCAGTCCTTCATATTTGGGCATGAGGTAGCCAACTGTAGAGTTCACCTTTGTCATGATACAGAATTCTGTTAAATAGTTGACTAACTTTTGTTAACTATTGGTCTACAGTACATACAGTAAATTAGTCTTACTGCATTTCACAACCAGTAAGTCATGACTGGACAAAATGAAAAATGGACATAGAACGAGATGAGGTAGTATTATAGTGTCCAGGAACTGGACTCTAAACCCATTAGAGCTGGGGCAGTGGTTTTCTTCTTAAACCTCCATTGCACTAGAGCAGCCCAAGTGTTACCCTTCCATTGAAAGAATTTAATGTGTTCACTAGTTCTGTAAATATAGGAGGTCAAACTCAACAAAAATTATCACAGGAAGCATAAGGGATTCCCTGAATGCACTCATTCCCCAGCAGTTTGTGGGCATCAGATCTCAAGTTTGTTCTGAGTTTCAATGTCACCCAGAGGCCTTCAAACACTGGAAGTTCTTGTATGGGATTTGGACTATGAGTCTCCTACCCTGGGGATAGGGTAGCTTACTTTTCATCACAACCAATTTGTGTTGGGCTCTGATTTCTTGTTTGCCTAATTTCCTACCCATAGAAAAATTTCTTCTCATCACACAGACGTGTGAGAAGGCAAGACGAAGAAACATCCAGAGGATGAGAGTGAGGAAGAAGAGTAAAGGGGCAGTAATGATAGGTTGGTTTTGGTAGTGCCCAGCTGTATGCATGATTCATATGTAGTGAAGCAGTCACTTTAGTAGATGGGACTTCCTGCTCACCAGACAGTAGTTTCTTTATGGATTTCTATAGAAGAGATGACAGGATAGGTTATAAGGTGAAAGTAAAAGGTAGGTGATGCAGGGGCTGTGTGGGCATGGGCACTAACTGGCAATAGACATTTCTATAAATGTCTGGGGGAACATGAGAGAAAAGGGTGAGTGAGGCTGCTGTCTGTGAATATGAGTGAGGAGTTGCTTAGTGAATTGAGAAGGGTTTTGAAAATGAGGACAGAAGGATTGTGTTGGAGAGGGGTGCCAGGGTGGGATGGTTCAGATGGAGGTGAGAGAGGCTGACAGGCTGTGATGAGACTGGGCATAGCTCAGCCATATTGTAAATGAGTTCAACGGGGAGTAGCTAATCCTAACAGAAAGTGGTGGAAAGATTCAAAGGTGAGCATGGCTTAGTGCAGACTATTGCCAGAGTGGTCAGCAAATCAAAATAAGGCAGAATAGGATTCCATGTGTGCAGTTATTCCAGCACAGGGTTATCGGATTAATAACTCTTGTAAACATCTTCAACATTCAACTTTATCAGCTTCTCTCTTAAGCTATAGTCTGTTTTCCAGGGTGTGGAGTTAAAACGTGAAGCTCTTTTTGCCCCAAAAAGACTGTTTAAGAATGGTCATGGCAGGGTTCATGGTCTGTTTTCTAACAGACTGTGAGGTTTACTCTTTGAAATTCAGCTTTTAGTAGAAAAGCTATTACTGCAAACAGATGCAAAGTTTACAAGTTCTCCTTTAATAGCTCTTAACCTCTTCCCAGCGATTCTAGAAAGCCAACAGCCCAGTTGATGACATTTATAATCTACTTCTCTACTACTTGAGAGAAATAGCAGTATTAACCTAGGCTTCCCTCCCCAAAGAGGTGACAGCTCCTTGTTTGGTCTTATGTCTCCTGAGGCTGGCTGGTTTTCCATCACTGAAGCAAGTGATGGCCTTTAACTGGGAGCCAGAGGCTACAGTCACTACTCCATCACTTCAGAGGATGAGCAGTATAACCGATTTTCAGTCCTTCAGGAGCATGACCTGCACCTCTTCCCTGTCTTTTTGTATGTCTGAAGAAATGAGCCACCTTGGAAATTTGTATCCCTATCTTTCAAGACAGGATATTCCTTATTCTAATTTCCATGTCTTTGTTTTAACCAAATAATTAACAGCTAAACACTTTAAACTATTGTCTTCACTGTGGCAATGCACTGAGTTATTGTTCTGCCTGCACAGAGAAAAAAGAAGCAAGTCAAAGATATCAGCAATTTGGCATTGATTTCTGTTACTTGGCAGCAGAATACTCTTTGTGTTGAGAGGCAGCTGCCCCCAGAGTGCCCAAAAGAGGAGGAGGCTGTCATCTCCTGAGCTCTCTCCTCAGCCCCTCTCCTCCCACCATCTGTCTGTCAGCGCACTTTGTGAATCTCCAAATATTGTTTCTCACCTATTTTTAAAATGAATTTCAAAGACTTTCGGTTCAATCCCTATGTGAACCCAAAGAGAAAGCTACTATGTGTGTGTGTGTGTTTGTGTGCATGTATCGAACGGGATTCCAGAAAAGGAAATTACATTCTTATAAATTAGTCACTGCTTCCAAACTTGTTGCTTCTTCTGTTAAATACCAGTTGGGGGAAAAAAAACACTGAAAGGCATCTGTCACAAAATGCAATGTCAAATGCATTTGACCATGATGGTCCAGGCTCTCTAGCATCTCAGTTGCTGCTCATCTGTTGAAGTTGTCTTGGATGTGCTTGCTATATAAAGACAGGACTTGTGGGCTGTTGCTCTGAGAAATTATTTAATATTTTACACAAAGTGTTTAAAAACACTTTAAATTAAAAAAAATTCCAAAGATGTTTTGTCAGCTCTGATTAGTTTGAATGTGACCAGGATGTAAAAAAGAAGATACCGTGAGGTTAGCAGTGCAGCTGTCCAGTGGGAAAAAGGCAGTTACCTGGAATGACTTCCAATGCAAAGCAAGAGACCTTATCCAACTTCTCCCTCGTGCCTGAATAAGACATTACTTGAGTACATGCTTGAGTTTTAGACTGAAAAACATCAGACCTTTTTTGGCCTTTAGTACTAAATACCAGTATCTCAGTCATGAGAATCTACAGCTTCTAAGCGGACACAGCCATGCTTAATCATCGGACTGCATCCATACACTCATTTACAAAAGTGGTAGTTCCAAGACGACCAAGTACAAATCTCCGCTCTAAGCTGTATTCCTGAGCAGAGAAACAAAAACTGTGGCAACTCAAGCACTGTGCGCAGCCAGGGCTGGTGCAGGATATTAATCACTGATAGTGGTCATCAGCTGGTTCCCAGAGATCAAACCTCCTAGACTCCCAGGATGGAGCCTCTAAGGCCGTCCTCATTTTTATTTGCTCTTTCGTGCCCTGAAAGGTTAAATTCTTCCGCTCATTGAGCCATCACACGGAAAGGATTCAGTTTGTTTGCAGCCTGAAACATTGGTACAGCGTTGCAGTAACATTTTGAGACAAATCATCCACTAGAACTTCAAGGTCATTCTTCACCAAAGAAATTACGTTCAGAGCAGTCCTTGGGGCCCCTGTCCAGCCTCAGTGCAGGGAGACGGGAGGTTGTGCCAGCAGGACAATGAAAGTCAATGGATTTCAGTTTGTGCACAGCTTCTCATTTGCCTTGATTTAGAGGTCCCAGTCTCAGTCCTTTATGGTGTATTTAGGCTTCCTTATAGGCCTCCAAGGGACTGCAAGCTTCTTTATTCCTTAAAAGTATACCTTGTTGCTGTAATTGAAGCCGTTTTGTTACTGTAATTTCTCCCTAATATTACAGTTCTAGTCAAGTGTTCTTTCCCCCTGGAGGCATCAATTATTACAGGTTTTGAATAGGCCTCCCTCCCAGTACACATATTTACGCTTCCAATGCCAAAATCAGGTCACTGCAATTCTCTTCCCTAATAAAACACAGGCCCATGTTTCCTCTTTCAAACTCGATGTATGATATGTTTACTGGAGACTATTTCTACTTCTTACCACCATATTTAAAACTCCTGCCATATTTAAGAAAAATTAAAGAAAAATACTGGTTTCATTGTATTTTCTACATTTTCTTAGTTTTCATCAGAACACTGAATGTCCAAAGTCCAGAGATAAGTTTATAGGGTTTATGCAGGTATTGAACCCATGCAGATGTGTACGTTGGTTGGCAGTGGAATGAGCCATAGCAGTGACAAACGTCCAGCTGAAATCAATGAAGTTTTTCTGTAAGCTGTGATATTTCAGGACTTGGTCCCTGTAACTGAATGGGACTCAGTAGTGAGTCCTCACTGCTGTTATGTCTGGTGCCTGTTTATGGATTAATCTGCAGGATACCTCTGGGGATGGGAACAAACAAGCTCTACCACAGACTGAGAACTGAAGTGTGGGTTTGTCTCTCTTCTTTTTTTGCACAGCCATGAGAAGCAAAAGCTAAGTTCCAAATGTCACCTGCAAATTCTCCTCAAATACATATATCACCTAAAGTTTCCCATTTGCAGCCAAACTAATACTCTGTGCTATTGGATTCATTGTGCTTTATTACAATTATTTGTTCACAGTGCTTGCATTTTTGTGAACGATTCCCCCATGAAACAACGTGATGCTCAATTCAGACGGGTGTATGTAGTAGTTATCACTGCACCATCTGCCCTAAAAACTTTCACTTTTCATGAGATGCCACTGCTGGGACATCTGGCACTAAAAATATGTTTTCTGCATCATCTCACATTTGAGAAAGATGCCACGGCTGTTCAGCTCCACGGGAGATTCCTTGAAGCATCCTTCTGTTACCTAACAGCTTCGGCAATGAAGCTATGACACTAAACTGGCCAGGGAAGGAATTATGTACGCTATTAATGCATAGATACGCTATAATGCTTTATGGCTTGGATTGCTGTTAGAAGGGACTGGCATTTGTGTGATAGATTGATGTGTAGCCAGCCTGTCTTACATCCTATAAATCAATAGTTGGTGTGATAGAACTAAAATGACTATGTAGTATACTGTAAGTCAGCTTCTATTATCCAAAAGCAAAAAAACTGCTAAATCCATGCACAGCAGTATTTGTCAGAAAGTTCAACATGTCTTACTGAACTGTTTCTGTATGGCTTGAACCTGCAGTGTACTGAGATTGCCTTCTTTATTCACTGAGTATTTTACTGGTTAAAGATGCACACAAAATACCGTTTCTCAAGACTGGGCAATATGAGTAGATCATACAGAATGAGTATGTCCTACAGTCTGTCACCCGCCTCGTGCTCACTTGTGCTACACAATGTTTTCCACCCTTGGCAAAAGCCACCATACAAGCCTGTGTGTTTTCTTGTAGGAGGTGGAGCTGTGCCGCATTAGCAGCCAGGAGAAGCTGGGGCTGACTGTCTGTTACAGAACAGATGATGAAGAGGACACAGGGATCTATGTCAGTGAGGTAAGGACGTGGCAATGGGGAGGAGCATGGGAGATGCTTATGGTGGAGGGCTGAATGTGCCGGGTGATGTAAGAGCAAGTGCTCCGGGTGCAGAAGTGTCAGCCATCAGCACGTGCCACTTTCAATTCATTTAGATTATCACTTTAAATTATGCTCCCCAAGTAGAATAATTATTACTAGTGAGCTTCTTTAATGTGTATGCTTTTAACTGCATCGTAGTTAGGGAAGTACAAAGCAGTCTGTGCATGGTCTGAATTTTGAATGGAATCTGTCCTTATGATGGAAATCAGGAGGAGTTTTTAAGGAGAAAAGCACATTCTCCAGCCCCTGCTTGCTTTCTCCCCTTGCTATGGCCTCGGTAATTGTAAGAGTGGATAATCATTGTTTTGTTATTTGTGTTATTGTTACAGTTGTGGTACACACGAACATGCCATAGGTGGGTGGAGAAAGTAGCTTGGGAGAGGAATATGTCAGAAAGACTTTGCCAGACAAAAAAATAAAGTACTGGATACCTAGATGGGATGAACCCTCAGGTTTTCATTGGCTTCACCAGGAAAACATGGCATCTAGTACGTATCACAGGGTGTAAGTGTTTCACACAGCCAGTCTACAAGACTCCCAGGAATGCTAGCTCCCTTTGAGCCTCCAGCCATTCAAAAAGGGTTGTTTTTGTGGATAAAGTGGAACTCTTGTGAGTCCAAAATCACTGGTGAGTCCAAGCTCGGTGGTGATTGTCCTAAGTGAAGTGTGCTCCCAATTTGTCACTTTCGTGACAGGTTGAACCAAATTTGGTCATTAGGAAAATGTTCTTCACTGAGAGGGTGGTTGGTCACTAGAAGCAGCTCCCCAGGGAAGTGGTGACAGCCCTAAGCCTCTCAGAGTTCAAGGAGCGTCTGCACGATGCTCTTAGTCATATAGTTTAGTTTTAGGTAGTCTTGTGAGGAACAGGGAGTTGAATTTTATGATCCTTATGGGACCCTTCCAAGTTGAGATTTTCTACCATTCTGTGATTCTAAATTCTGAGTGAAGTTCATGAACAGAGAGGAGCAATAAAGAGAGTTCTCCTGTATATCAGTGAGCATGTATGATGGCAAGATTGCACATTTTCAGGCCAGCACCAGTGTTAAAGAAGTTGAAAAGCATAGCCTTGGAACAAGAATGAGGAATTAATGTAAAACTACCCAAGAATAAGTCTTCCACCACTTGTATAAGTGCTGCTGTTAAAATCTGTTTTACTTTATGAGGACAAAGAAAATGCAGGAAGCTCTTATTACACTCCAGGATTATAGCTGCAAGGTGCTGTTTTTCCTACACGGTAGAAATTTCTCCGACCTTCTAAAGTGAATGCAATTATATTGTCTGTTGTACTTGGTTAAGCTCTTCAAAATGATTTTTTTTTTTCTATGACAGTGCACAAGAAGAAAATAATATCTAACAGCTGTAGAGGTGCTACCTCAAAACCAAGTGCTCAACTCAGATGTTTGGTTTGAAAAAAGATCTTATGGCATGACGAGGCAAAATAAATGATTTAAGATAGCCATCAAGTGAAAGGTGATAGATCGAATTGCCCTGCAATGAACAGTAGGTCATTGCTCAGGGATAAGCTATAGTGACTTTGATAAACTGTTAATGGAGCTCTAAGCATATATTTAGGTTAAACTAACTTAAAATTAACTGACTCAGACCAGAAACAGTATACAGGATCTGTGAGTGATCTATACAATATAGATCTTTCAGGGTGGCTTTTTTCTGTTTCTCCACGAGCTGCAAAGTTCCAGAGGAAATAACAGATTGATAACCAAGATAATCACTTAATAGTAAATGTTTTCATGAAAGAATAATAAATGTACCCTTTTCCCAAAGACGAGCCCATTTGTATAGAGTCAACTGCTGCAAAAGCACCTTACTCCACAGTGGACTTTCAGACTCTGCTCTGATAGCTGAAAGCTAAGTCCTGATGGTGGCATAAGAAAACATTAATCTGAATCCCAACCCTTTCTGTTCTTTTTTCTTATATGAAGCTGTGAATGCTCCATCCCTGGTGCTGTTCAAGGCCAGGTTGGACAGAGCCTTGGGTGACATGGTTTAGTGTGAGGTGTCCCTATCCATGGCAGGGGGGTTGGAACTGGATGACCTGGAGTATTGTGTGCAGTTCTGGTGTCCTCAACATAAAAAGGACATGGAACTGCTGGAACAAGTCCAGAGGAGGGCCACGAGGATGATCAGGGGACTGGAGCACCTCCTTATGAAGACAGGCTGAGGAAGTTGGGGCTGTTCAGCCTGGAGAAGAGAAGGCTGTGTGGGGACCTCATAGCAGCCTTCCAGTATCTGAAGGGGGCCTATAGGGATGCTGGGGAGGGACTCTTCGTCAGGGAATGTAGTGACAGGACAAGGGATAACCAGTTAAAACTTAAACAGGGGAAGTTTAGGTTGGATATAAGGAGGAAATTCTTTCCTGTTAGGGTGGTGAGGCACTGGAATGGGTTGCCCAGGGAGGTTGTGAGTGCTCCATCCCTGGCGGTGTTCAAGGCCAGGTTGGACAGAGCCTTGTGTGGGATGGTTTAGTGTGAGGTGTCCCTGTCCATGGCAGGGGGGTTGGAACTAGATGATCTTGAGGTCCTTTCCAACCCTAACTATTCTATGATTCTATGATTCTATCTTAAGGTCCTTTCTAACCCTAACTGTTCTATGATTCTATGAAACAAGCTTATACAATTATTTAAAGAAGTGTTGTTTTCATATGACTGTAAAGGAAACTTCAGATTGCCTCTGTGCAAAATAAAAATGGTACTTTTTCAACTTGTGCAATCATACAGCTGTTATAATTTCCAGTAAAAATCTTTCTATGATCAGTTACTGGATAATGTCCTGTGCAGGTTGATCCAAACAGCATTGCTGCCAGAGATGGACGGATCCGTGAAGGAGACCGCATTTTGCAAGTATGTGACAATAGAGTCTTCCTTAAACTCTTTCTTCTGACAAACACACAGTGCTGTCTTTTCTGTGGACTGTTAATGAGGGAAGGTAGTTCTCTTTGTTACTGTGATCGATGAGAAAATCCATGTCTGTCTGTTTTTAACACAATAGCCAGGAGCTAGAGTGCGCGCACTGAAAAATGGGACTGACAAACTCGCTCTGCCTCATGCCTTTTTGTCCCGTGTCGTTTTTTCCCATATTTATTAGCAAATCTCATTTCCACTATGTTCATCTCAGTGTCAAATTCTAAACAGGGGTCTTGCAGACTTAAATAGGGGTGTCAGAGACTCGCTGATAATTCACTGATTGCATAAATTTGGGTAAAACTCACTTGTGCTGAGCATAGATGGTAAGAGTTTTCATATTAAAAATGTGCTGTTAGTGAAGGATTATCTTGAGCATGAGAAGTGTACTTATTATGCTTTTGTTAATATTTTCTTTCCTCCACCAATAAAATAAGGCTTTTCTGTGTTCTTTTCTGATCTACCATCTTGGCTTTTTTTTCCACCTTTATTTCTATCAATTAACTCATTAAAGAGCTGCCCCAGAGACAGGTTTGTGTGATGCAGCATAGCTGCTGTGGATGAGAGTGGCCAGCTGCTGGCCCTGGAGGAGGGTACAGAGAGGGAAGTACCTATAATGGCAGTGGGTTTTTGTTTCCAGCTGGCAGTGAATAGTATATCTTTTACCCTAGTAATAAAGTCACAAAGCAGCTACCAAAAAATTCAGTTGATTGGAAACCCTTTGCTGTACAGTAGCATTTTAGTTCTGGTTCCCTGTTGATTTCCTGTGTGTTTTGACCTTTTTTCACTGAAGTCCCAGAAGTATCGTCCTGGTGATGGCAGTCTGCTTTTCTGTAGGCTGCTCCATCACTGCCCTTCATTAATATAGGCGCATGAACTTTCAGGTTGTTGCAAGATCAACCTGTCCCTTCACTGCAGTCTTCATTTCTTCAGGAAATGTCTTTGCTTGAACCTGAACCAGTATCTCTTACCCTGATTTGGCTTTTGCAATCTAGCTAACACAACTGGGTCTACAAGCTGGTTTACCCAAGTTATCCATTTTTTGGAGTGGAAACAACAAATTACATTTTAATGTCAGGGCTCACTCAGGGGCTCCTGGTTTATTCTCTGTGTGGTTGGGAATGTGAAAGCATTCACAGGACGGTGTTCCCCCCAAAGACACAGATAGCACAGTGCGAGAGCAGTGAGCCCCTCATAAGGGCTTAGGGTAATCACATCATGGGGTTCAGCTAGGAGAGAAAAAGTAGGTTCACTGCCCTCTGTGTCTTTTTATAATATACCTACTGAAGAAAGCAACAGGATATAATGGTATTTTTAACTTTCAAAAATAAGGAAAAAAACTGTGTTTATTGACCGAGTGGAAACAAATTTCATTCCTATTCTCTGTGTTTCAGAATAAAAGAGCAGGTCTGTTTTCTGCTCCTTTCATTGCTTTGTAGAATTTCTGGGTGAATTGAAGAGTCAACAGCAGATCAGGCAAATGTTCACCAGTTCCTAATGAAATTCATTTCGATTGTGAGTAAAGACTCTGGGGGTGAGAGAAGAGCATAGGTAATTCTGCCATCCTTTTGTAGACTGGAGCATTACTTTAATGTCAGTGCTGATATATAGCTATGAGTTTTATCATTAAAGTTAACACCCAGAGAGTTATGTGGGGTTTACTTTCATATCTGAAAACACATTGACCCTCTATCTACTCTTATTGATGAGATAACTCAGGGAAATAGAAGGTGACAGTGCCATTACAGGGGGATTACACTGAGGCTGGGAGAGAGCCAGATCCTTGGGCATGGGGGCATTTTCTGAGGGTGGCAGAGAGCACAGGTTAAAGCTATGGGAGGATGCTCTGTTTTCTGTATTCCTCACAAAATTACAGCAGTTTTCCTCTTGTTTCTGAGGCTGAAACTGCCCCCTTCTCATTTTCACAAACCTCACACCTCTCCTGTCACCTTCACAGTCTCCTTAAGCATCAGAGAAGAGCCTGAGTATTTTAGATTAAATGTTATAACATCGAGGAAAAGGTTTTAGAAGGACAGTCCTAGTGAGAATTGCCTAAATTTCTGCTGGTTTTAGCTGTGAACCTCCAGGCTGACAAGTGCTGTCCACGGGGGTAAGGATGCTGCGTGGCAGGTTGAAGTCTTGCTCGTCCCCCATGATGATGGACATGGGGTGGGGTGGTCACCTCCGGGCTTGTGGAGACAGCAGGGCCACTGCCTCCAAGGTTGGCTGATAGGAGTTGCCGAAGCAGCCACTGTGGCTGGAGGTGTTTTCCACAAGTTGGAGATCCGCTCCTGGACCTCTGTGGCTGCATCTCTGCTTTTCATGTTAGGTCACCTCTACATTACCAAACAGCTGTCTGGTCTCCCACAGACCACAGGAATCCTTTCATGCAAGCTTTGAAGGGTCTCTGACATTTCACTCATTGCCAGTTTGGTGATCACAGTGCACTGCAGTTTTCTTTCATCTAAATGTGATTTTGAGTCAGGGCTTTCAGGTCAAACATACAAGCAGAAATGCATCTTTCTGTTTACTTTTCAAATGGGATGTTCCTGCTACTTTTAAATCAAAACCTTAAAAGTTTTTATTTCCCCCATATATGCAGATGCTTCTGTCTTCCAGTTTTGTTTTCACCAGCTTTCAAATAGACCGGTTTTTGGTTGTTTTTTTTTTTTTTTGGTTTGGTTTCTTTTTTGTTACCACAATGAGAATAATCCACTTCTTGTGCTGTGAATTGGACAAAAAAAATACGTACGGAAAACAAGATTTTTTCTGATTCCCTCAATAAAAGGTTTTGGACAATGCAAAATGTGTTTGTTACCATGTAGTCATGGATGTGTCTGTTTTAATGAGGTGACAGAATAGGAGAAAGGTAACAACAAAAGCACTTTCTCATTGGACAACCACTTTTATTTTGATTATCCCCTTGTTAGGGGGATACATATGTTTTGTGTGGTTCTGGATACTAAGGTGTCCGCACAAATATGAAATGATTAAATGGAGCAGCAGTAAGCGGTAGCCTGTAAGTATTGCCTGGTGAGAGATAATACTGTAGCTCTCTAATTGGCTCTCTACCAGCATACAGTGTGACTGATTTCAGCTGTAGCATTACCAGTCTTGCTTCCACCAGCACTATTATCTCAGAATGACACTTCCATTACTCTGAACGGAGAAAGATGAACGTCACCTGTCAGGGGCTGGTTAATTGTGTTGCTAGATGTATGTTACCAGGGCGCAGGTTGGACATTTATGAACATAACTGCTTCCTCTGATGTCCACCATCCTTCAACGATCGATACAGCTCTTACAGTAAGCGCATAATTGAGTGAAGGCACTTACCACTGAGGGGCTGAAGATGAGCCCGTTGTGCGAGTTTCATTGTCCATACATTCAGCACAAATGAGCTGATATCTGCCCTTTATTGTGTGTTGCTTTGTGGAAATGGAAACTAATGTGTCACTTTCATTTGTTTCCTAGATAAATGGCCAAGATGTCCAGAATCGGGAAGAGGCAGTGGCATTGCTTTCCAGTGAAGAATGCAAGAAAATCGTACTGCTGGTCGCAAGACCAGAGATGCAGGTTAGACTAAATAGATGCACTGAGCCAGAACCTGGGTTATACCATGCATTCACTGTCACTGTAAGTAATGAACTGCTGAGAAATAGGAGTGCCAAAGGTTCTGACAAAAGGAAATAGATAATTCCAGATCTTTGCCCCTGTTTAGCCAACAAAGAAAATAACATGGTCTTACTAGGGCTTGCTTTCCCCAGACTGAGGAATCCCTTTCCGGCAAAGTAAGTGGGTATGCAAATAAAGCTGGCAGCACTAATATGATATTAGTAAAACATAAAGTAGAACTCAAAAACTATGTATTACTTGTTATGTGATTCTTATTTGTTCTGGGAATACATTTTCCATACTTACCTCAGTCATTTATATAAACTTACACAGAGCTGTAGTGGGTCATTGGTGATGTCTCTTTTTATTCCATGCACTTATAAGCAGACATACAAACTATTCATTTATGTGCCAATTATGGGACTTTCACTACAGTACCACTCAGTAAACCTGGATCTGATTGTTTCCAAATGCACCCTGTTCACAAAAACATGCTTGTATCTCAAGAGGTGCATTTTCAAAAGCTTTTAGAAATACTTCTATGGTTTTAAACATGAAACTATGCCAATGACAAGAATGTTGTCATGCCAAGAATGTTCTATATCACTGCAGAGGGCAGATGTTAGGTTGATCATCAGACCAAAGGAGAGGTGGAGTGGAAGAAGAGTAATATTTTGCTTCCCATTATATTCTGCTTATAGGCCACTGCAAAGCAAAAAGACGCTATATTGTCACTGTTCTCTCCATCTGCCACCAGTTCAGAGCTGGTTATGTTGCCATTTATTTCTCATGCTATTGATCTGATAGTCTCAGTCTTGCTAGCTGCATATTCCGTATAAATTGAATAAAGTAAGTGTAATTCAGTGCCACTTGGAATCTCTACTTGAATCCAGTAGTTATAAGAAGAGTCACAATTGCAGCATTTATTTCCTTTATGTTTTCAGGAACCTAAACAATTCCCATAAAACTGGTGACATAGTACAACAAAAAAAGCTGTGCCTCAGTTTTTATTGCAAAATTGTAGCCTTCACCAGAACTTGCAGAAGTTTTGACAGAGTTATTTCAATATTATTATTAATATGTTTCACTAGATTTTTTCTTTCTGTAGGAAACAGAAATCCACCTGCTTATAAAATAGATACCCAGGAAAGGTTCATTCTCTGTATTTGTTCAGACTAGAAAACATGAAAAAGTTACATCAATATGAGATAAGGAATTACTTGGCTGTACCAATATAGTTTCCCATATAGATGCTCATTTCAAATTATGAAAAGTGTATTTCAGTTTAGGTTTGGGGCTTTGCTATTGAGTTTTCTCGTTTAATTTATGTGTTTTAAGAATGTGTTTAAACAAAATTGAAGAAAAAGCTGTAGTGTGTCAGTAATCAGGCTGACCATAAACTGATTTATGTTAGTTGTGTTGTTTTGACTCTGGTAAAAACAGGATTAATCAGGCTTTTACTTCTAGATGATAGAAAATGGTAATTTGCAATCTTGAAGGGTGACTGCTGAGCACATTCATTCAGTAACAGGGAAGCAAACCTTATCTGACCATTTCTTTGCACAGTGAATACCAATGAATAATTAAATTTTGAAACAGAACACCCGAGGAGTGCAAAGTCTGTTTAATAGGTATACAAATGGCACTGGCATGTGTGCATGTGTATGTATGTGCACACAGTGTATGTAGTGCACATGTATACTAAGCCATATATTATTTTTATTCTAAAAGCTGTAACATAAGTATTCACATTAGTTAGGTACTGGGCCTGCCCCAATCAAAGCAACAAATTTGTCCAAGTGAGATTCATGTTTCATGCTCCAGATTTGTTAATCTCTGCAGTTTCCTCAATTGAGGAACGCTGTGTTCATGCTTTTCTTGGGGGAAAATGGCAAACAAGTAGACAAAACTAGTGGCCAGTACCAGATGTTTCAGAGAATAGCTTGGAACATAAGGGACAAACATAAAATTACATGTCCTCAAGAAAAAAGCCTCCTTCTAATCCTGAACTGTTAAAGTCTGGCTTTGCCAAGGGAAATGGTGAAAGGTTTATGTTCTTTATAAGAGGAAACAGTTCACTGGCATTAGCAAAAACACATCAGAGCTTTTGAGGGAAACAGCAGTTTTATGCCAGTACTCAGTTAGAAGTACCACACAGCATCAGTCACTCCTTGTGTAGCTTTGAACTAGTACTTGCTGGTTTGGTGTAACTTTTCTGACTGGCACCTCTGGCCAGAGCTCTCCTGGCTTTGAGGCAGTGGTGCTTCTTTGACTGTAGGTGTTGGCTGGTGTTACATTGTTCTTGCTGTCCTGGGACATGAACAGTTGGTACTCGTAATTGTCTAGTGCTGAGATTTTACCTTTTAGCATCCTTTTGTTACCTCCTCCTTCTGGTTCCTTCACCAGCAACAAAATAAATGTTTCCTTCTGCTACAGTCTCATCAGGAGCACCACTGACCCATATTTTCGTTTTTGACAGTGTGCCATCTGGCAACGGATTACAGATACAAATGGATGTGTGCCACGTGCACATGTGAACAATGAACAAAATGGGAAGAAAAAGAGTTTAGGCTAGGGGTGCCTGTTTTCATCAGTTTAGAAATATGTGAAGGGTGCAAAGTGGGTGCAGGAAAAGGATATAGTCACTTGACGGAAAACATAGCATCCCCTGCCTGTCCTTCAGCAACACTGTCTTCACCAAATGCTAAAGTACTATTCTCCACTTGGCGAAAAAAACAAATGGATAAGCCTTGCTTCTAGGCACACAGCGAGAACAAAAATAACTTCCCTTCAAGTCTCCACATCTTTCTGTCACCCTCCTCTGTTTGTTTACCTGGAAGATCAATGGGAAAACGGTGACAGAAACGCAACATAAGGTTTCTATTGAGGTGGCGGCAGCAGGGCACAGCACTGAGGCAGAGGTTGTTAGAGGAAAGAGCCCGGTTGCCTCCTGGCCCTATTAGTAACGTTGCCACTCTTTCAGTGCGGGGGCTTTCGGCAGTAATGAACATGACAGCTTCAGGATTTTGCACTGCGCCTTTCATACCTTTTGAAAGGAAATAATGTGTGTGCTGTGCAGTCTCCTTCATTATGAGAGAAAATCAGTCATACTGTTTCAAGAAAGGATAAAAGGCATGAGAGTCCCATTTTTTTTTTTTTATCCTTCTTTTTCTTCTTCCCTTTTTGAGATGTGAACTCCTACTGCCTGCCTTTCTGAAGAGAATCGTTAGGATAAAAAGAACAAGTCAAGCATTGCCATTTGGGTTTACTCTGTTTTAGCATGTGTCCATGCTAACATAATATAATGTACTAATGTATTCTTTGCAGCTGGAGGAAGGGTGGCTGGATGATGAAAGGAATGAATTCTTGGAGGAGTTAAACTTGGAAATGTTGGAAGAGCAGCATAATGAAGCAATGCACTACACAGCCAATGAGGTGGAACAGGTAGGACTGCTACTAAATGTATCCGTTGAAATTTTGCTAGGTATACTTTTTTAGTAACAAATAATTAAATGGTACACTGCGAAATGTAGTCAAAGGCTTTGATAGAATTGTCTCCAAGATGCTGTGAACTCCTTTATGCCGTAGGTGAGGTAAAGGAGAACAATAGATTCTTAGGCCCAGTATGACGAGTCTGGAAACAATTCAGGAGGCTGCGATAAATGCAGATTTCTCATTTTCTCTGAACTTTCAGAATAATATTGTTTTCCTTCCCTAATTCTGAAGTATTTGGGGTTTATGTTGTTATATTTTATGTCAAGTTGGGTTTTTTTAATTAATTGTATCAATGTAGCAGCTACAGCTCTGAGCTGGGATAGGTGCCCATCTTCTTGTATGCATGCAAGGTATGAGCCAGCACTTGCACCAGAGAGCTTGCAAAACAAGATGGAAGAGGTGTTTCAAATAAACAACAGGTGTTTTGGTAATACAAGTGTGTTTTTCTCATACTGACAGAGCACAGCTCGGCGTTTGTTCTGTTAATGGAGACAAATAAGCATATTGTTAGCATAATCTCAGCTTGCTGCTATCCTGACTTTTACCTGCCCATATGTGCTGTAAAGCAGTGTGACAGTGGCAAAGATGCATGTGCGCCCCCAGTCATACAGCTTCATCAAGGGGTGGGTGTTCTCAGTTGTACTTTATTGTAGAAGGCAGAAGTGACCATATCCACTCCCAGATCAGATGACCTGTCCCCATGCATACCTATGCCAAAGAAATAAAATCCAACTTCATCTCCCACCTTCTGCACGTATGCAGCTAGGGAGGAACTGTTTTTCCACCCAGTCGCTTTGTGACTTAGAATTTTTTCCCCATCCTGAATTGCTCAAAAGTAGAGCCTGAGGTATTTTTGTTTGAAGTGAATTGAGGGAGAAAGACTGTGAGAGCCTTCTTCCTCTGGAAACTGGGGAGCTTCCAATTGAAGGAAGCTTCACCGCCTGGTCCACACTAGGGGCCTGAATGTGCATCCAGCCTGTTTCCTCCGCACATCCCCTCCAGCATTGACACTGGGCTATTGATTAGGTGATAGCTCCTATTAAAGCCATTCACTGTACATAAATTAAATATTCATTGGGACAGACACAGAATAATTAAGTCTGTATTATTATCTGTGGTATTGTAGATCTACATAGTAGATGTAAGATTACAAATCCTTGATCTTATGAGCATTTAGCCATTTACACAAAGCAGAATAACTCCAAGGTCAGTGGTGAAGGCAGCCTTGGAACAAGATTTATAGTGGCCTTTTAGGTATGACCCTTTTTTCGAGGCGGTGAGCCAAGCCTCAGTTTCCCAGGTTAAATGTGCTAACTACTGCACTGCTAGCTACTTTGAACTGACATTTGGAAACTTGTTTATTTTTCTAACCACAAATGTTGTCTAGGATAGCGAGAGATTTCCCGTCAGAAAGAACACTTGTTCTTTGCAAAGCAATTTCCTTTGCTCAGTGACATTTTCACAGAAACCCCCAATTCTGGAATGAATCCTTAAGCAGGTCTACCTACAAACCCCTACTAGCACCTTACATGGCATGTTGGGACCTCTGAAATCAATTCACAGTTGGGACCTCCCACTTCCAAGTTCTGGTCAAGCTTTGGCTTTTTCACTGAAATTGGGTTGCAGATAGTGTTAATTATTGAACAGTGGTGTTCTGTGAAGTGGTTTCACTGAACCCACTTGAGGCTGTTTATTTTCCATTGGGATGTAATGCCAAGGATAAATCCTTCCCTCCCTCACTCACCTTGAGATTTTATATTGCTGTAGAAGAGAGCTACACTGGAAAAAATTACAGTCACGTGTGCTTTTTTGGTGTCTGACGTTGGGCTGCTTGAAGTAATTCTAGGATAGCCAGACATTTCTTTGCCCTTCTAATGAGTAATCGAATCAACCAAATGCAGCTTGGTGTGTAATGGGGCATCAGTAATTTGTGACAGCTGCTGTCTCTCTAGACTCTATGTAAGTGACTCAGCAAGTCAGAAAACTGGTTCTTTACTCCTTGTTAGGCTGGGAAACCTAGCAGTTTCCTGAGGTGAATCACATAATCCATCGGAGCAATGAAAGTGCTATTGCTGCAGCTGCCAGTGGCCAAGCTGAGTGTCTTCAAGCTCCCCAGCTGACCATGGAAATATTGCTCCAATGCCAGCCTTGATTTTTGTGAACCGAACTCTGGCTTCATAATCATGAATCTTGCAAACTGCAGGAAAGAATACATGCTGTAGCAGAATATCCTTCCAAATACAAGTCTGTTTTACAGAATGCCATTTTAATATTAAGTGCCATTTGACATTTCGTGTGAGCTATCACAGAGAAATTTGGTAGTTTATAATAGAAGAATCAAGTAGAAAGCCCTGTCTTTCCTGAATGTTTTTGAGGCACTCTATAGATTTCAATCAAGAATTGTATCTTTTCTGTATAGAATAGTCCAACAAACCTTGAGGAAAGATGTAATTTCCCATTTTTTTTATAACTCACTGTATTCCTTCCCCTTTACAACATCGTGGTTCATTGTGCAGCAGAGATAACTTTCAGAAGAATACCATACATTTGCTGTGCAGAAATTCTTATCAGTGTCGTGGAATATATCAAAACCTATTGAGAAAGAATTGGATAAAAAAATCATTCTAGTTCATTCAAAGCTGAAATACACTGAAAATATCTGGGGGAAATTCTTTTTTGAAGAATATTAAAAGAACAGCATTGTTTGCAGAAGAACATTTTCCTTTCTAGGGCACCACTGAAATCAATCCAAATCTTCCCTCATGGCTGGAGCACCTCTTGGTTAGGCTGACACTGAAGAGGACTCTCACTGTGGTCAGTCTCACTCTCCCTGTCAGAGACTGACTGGAGACCGCAGCAGCTACATTTGACTGAATCTTATCACCTTCAAATTTCAGTAGCCGTCTGAGTTTTGAATCCCAATATACATCATAAGTTGTAAAATGAGAAAAGAACAGTGAATTCCTGCAAGATTAGCTATTTTATAGGCATGAATGCTTGCTGGAGCTGAAATGAAGAATCTTCTGAGGTTCATTTATTGCTCTATTGTACGCACCGCCAGGTTTGCCTTCTCATTATCTGAGTTCTCACTGCAAAGATGAAGCCTAAGGAGCCCTTTGGTATTTCAAACAGAAGTAATTGTATGAGAGATTGACAACGTACGTTAGAAAACAAACACTTTGTTTGGAATAGATTATAGATAACACTGACAAAAGCAAGGCACTGACAATTGGATCCTACCTCTTGTTTTTCAGAAGGGACCTAACCTGGCGTTAGGCTTGCTGCTTTTCAAAATAAAATTATCTCATGTTGTAAAAGACTGCTTGGCCTGGGCATGTTTAGGAGCTCTGTCAAGCATGACAAGTCCGGGATAGAAATGCCAGGGGCTACCTTACTTGAGTCAAAGTAAAGCATATATCTAAAAAATACACAGTAGAATAAATATCTGTATTACTTTACATTTTTATAATTGAACTAGCTGCAAGTATCCACATACTGGGGAAAGATTAATCGTGCTATGGATGTCTGCTTTACGTTGAGAAGAATCTGATTGTACAGGCACTTGTTTCTTCCTGACAGGGAGGGGAACCCAAAGTGACTACCTGACATTCAAGTGCCTGAACTACAGACACTTACATTTGGTCGAATCGATCCCACCCATCTGATTTCTCCTAGACTGGAAAGATGGGGTTTGCTTTGTTTACATCTTTTGTGTGTGTGTTAATTACGGATAGCGTGACTTGAATAGATGGCAAAGTATTATATTCACTTAGTCTAAAACAAGTGGAAGTTGAAGGAGCAAAGTTTAAATTGTTGCTAAAAGTGCCGTGGAAAAGAAATTCTGAAAGTGCTGATTGTGTGGGCCCAAACTGTGAAGTCTGTTTCCAACACCTATACAAATAGATACATTAAGAGATTTTTTTCAGAAGTGCTCAGATACATGCTTGGTGTGGCACCATGCTGGAGACACTACGGGGAGGATCGTGGAGCTCAGCTTCTGTAAGCTGTGCACCTGTTCACGTTACAGATAAGCCACTTTCTTTAGAGGGTTAAGATGGGTTTGGTCATACGGATGCAAGGTGTGCTATGTAACTCACTCTTAGGGTCACAGAGTGGATCCTGGCCTTCCTACTTTGCTAATGTGAATGGAGATGTGCATTTGGGACAGGCTATTCTGCAGCACAGCCCTCGCAGTGTCTGGTGGAGCTGTTCTCCCTCATGTCAGTAGTTAAGTATTTTCCAGCGTAGTGAGAAATACGGGTGGCACAGTGCAGAGGCCAAGGTGCAGTGTAGGTGACCCAGACTGGAGTCACTACTGAGTCACTTCTCTGCTGAAAGGTCTGGGGGCACCGAAAGTCAATACGAGCTGGAGCAGCTCCAAAGCAGGTGAGAGAAGGGACCAGAACTCACCTGCAGGAGGGAAATCAGAATAACATGAAATTTAACGTAAATCTCCAGCATTTCTTGTGAATACCCTCGCCACTTGGCTGCTTGGGGTACTTTTATTTCTGGTTACTCTTGGTTTTCGTGAAGAATTCTCTAGCTCTTGGGGTTTTTTCTCTGTAAAATATGACATTTTGGAATTCGTAAAAACCCATAGACATGGAAAAACATTGCATTACCACCAGTTGTCCAGCTACTCCTGAAAATGGAACTAATCTTTTTCAGCCTCTTTGGAAAAATATAACAAGAGCCATAATAAAATAATCTTCCAATATACTTTATGCACCTTCACAGCAATGAATAAACCAAGGAGAGAATGAATATATAAATGGTAATTTTAGAAAAATTCTACAATATCTAATTATTTAGTTATTGCTACTGCTGTTCATGTTGCTTCTTCCTGTGACAAGATGCCCTTGTTTTTTAAGAGGATAAGTAGAAAGATCTGAGAGGATCTCAGATGGGAAAAGTATGTCCCGCTGAATTTTAAATCTTGAAGTCTTAAATAACACGGAATATATTCTGTCCCATGAGGTTTAAATTCAAGGGGAGAGATTCTCCCCATTTGGGGAGAATGAAAAATAGTAATTGGCTGATAGTAATTACCCATGGTGGTAATTAATTAATTAATGGCTGATAAGTAATTACCATTGGCTGATAGTAATTACCCATGTGGCTGCTCGAGCTATGGGAGAATTGTGCACTTACTGTGCATTTTGTTATAAACTACACATTGTATATACAGAAGGATAAGAAGCAAGATTTTCTTTGCTGGTCCTCTCTGATAGTAAATTGCTAAAACATCTTTCCCGAAATTTTTAACTGGTCTGTCACAGACACTGATTTCTCCTGGTGTCGCGTTTCTTTTGTTCATTTTATTCCGTTATTACCTTTTATTTGGGGGTGGAGGTTATTTTAGGGTTTTTCTGACACTAGGCCATTAGTTTTTCCTAACAACTGAAGAAGGGAAACCAGATGAATTGTGTGTGATCGCAAGGTGCACATGAAGAGAGGAGAAAGGATGAGATAGGAGACGCATTTTCATCCTGCTTTGCTATCTGTCAAAGTAGAGAAAAAGGGGAATTATGACAGTGACTTCTTTGTGTTTGTTTCATTTCAGTGGGTGCACTGTACTGGGTTTTTTTCCTTCGTTATTACTACCATTATGCATAATTATGCAATTATGTAATAGAAACAGTGTTTGGTTGGTGCTGTGTACACTTAGATGTTTGGCATGTGGGCCATATAAATTGCACTCTGTGTGATCCTTTGATTATCCAGTTTGAAAAATGAAAAGTGTCTGTCTCCTCAGAGAGAGGAGCTCGTAGTCTTTGAGAATACAAATAGGTTGAGAATATGAATAGGTTAGGTACAGTGAGGGAGTGTGAATTAAAAAATAACAGCCTAAAAACTTGACATTATGCCCACAGTGAGCACTCAGTGTTGTTCTACACTTAATGGTAAAAGGCTGATTTTATGTCTAAGGAACATAAGGTCTAGCTAGGGAACAGAAATGGTCTCCAGGGATGCAACAGAGAGAGGCCTACCTGAGCAAAATCCTAGAATTCAAAATGAAGAGTCTTTCAGAAGAAAACTGCTGAAAACAAGAAGTGTGAGAAGTGAGGGTGTAGTGAAGCTGGCTAACCCCCTTCAGGCTTCAACCCTGCCTGTCACCATGGAGCAAACAAGGAGTTCAGTGGTCAAAAACAAAGCAATACCCTTTTTGCACCCTCTTAGGTTGTACCACTCCTAGTTTGATTGGGTACTTGCTCTAGGTTTTTGAAGTGATACCAGTAGTGAAGCTTTTTCCTAAGTTTACAAAGATTTCAGCTCCACCAGTCTCTGGCCATAATCCAGAATCAAAAACAGTGCACCATCTGGTGATCATTATCTTTAAGCACTGCAAAGAGATGGCTTAGCTGGAGAGGGAAATATTTCTCTCCGGACTTTAGGAGATATGTCACCAGTGCTGCAATTCATCTACTTCAGTCGATACGGCCACCACAGCATGACTCTCAGAAATATTTAAAAGCTGTGAGTGGTAGGGCTGCTTTTTAGTGATCTGTTTTAATTCAGCCTAAATAAGATTCCAGCTGTTCAAGCAAATCAGAGCTGGAAAATATTCTTATTTAATACAGTCTGCATTTGGTAATCCTTTTGGTCTGCTCATTTTTTTAGCCAAAGAAACATGAAGAGGAGGATGGCACTACAGACACTGCAACCTCATCATCCAACAATCATGAGAAGGACAGTGGGGTGGGACCTACAGATGAAAGTCTGCGAAATGATGAGAGCTCGGAGCAAGAAAATGCACCTGAGGAGCAGAACAGTGCTACCCTGCAGAGCAAACGGGAGCTGGGCCACAGCCAAGATACATTAGGAAGTGTTGAGCTTCAGTGCAATGAAAGCTTTGTGTCTGGGGAGTATATTGAATCTGATTTCATAGGAAACCCAGAGGAGGAATGTGAAAGGTTTCGGCAGCTGTTGGAACTGAAGTGCAAGATTCGAAACCACGGGGAGTATGACCTGTATTACTCTAGCAGCATGATAGAGTGCAACAGAAGAGAGCAAGATGGAGTGGAGCATGAGCTGCAGCTACTCAATGAGGAACTGAGGAACATTGAACTCGAATGTCAGAATATTATGCAGGCTCACCGGCTCCAAAAGGTGAGGGATCAGTATGGAGACATTTGGGCTTTGCATGATGAAGGATTCAGGAATTATAACACCAGCATAGATGTACAAAGAGGCAAACTGGATGATATCATGGAGCACCCTGAGAAGTCTGACAAGGACAGTTCCAGCGCCTACAACACAGCCGAAAGTTGCAGGAGCACTCCGCTGACAGTGGAGCGATCGCCCGATAACTCTCTCCAGAGGATGATCAGCATAACCAACAGGAAAAACTTGAGGAGCACAATCGTGGCTAATCAGTCATCCTCAGGACAAACCAACAGGGAGACAACCTCAGCCAAAACCAAACCCATTGAGCAAAAGAGTGCTGCTGAGAATTCAATGCTGGCATCAGAAAGCAGCAAATTCACAGACCAGGAAAAGCAGAGCAGCGAACACATTCCCTACCTGTCTCCATATCACAGCTCTTCTTACAGGTATGGGAATATACCTGCTCATGCAAAGCATTATCAAAGCTATATGCAACTGATCCAGCAGAAATCTGCTGTGGAGTATGCCCAAAGCCAGCTAAGCCTGGTGAGCATGTGCAAAGACTCGCAGAAGTGTGCAGAGCCCAAGATGGAATGGAAAGTGAAAATAAGGAGTGATGGGACAAGGTACATCACAAAGAGACCAGTTCGAGACAGAATCCTGAAGGAACGTGCCTTAAAAATTAAAGAGGAGCGCAGTGGAATGACAACAGACGATGATACAATGAGTGAGATGAAGATGGGTCGTTACTGGAGCAAAGAAGAGCGGAAGCAGCATTTGGTGCGAGCTAAGGAGCAGAGAAGACGGCGGGAGTTCATGATGAGGAGCAGGCTGGAGTGTCTTAAGGAAAGTCCGCAGAGTGGCAGCGAGGGCAAAAAGGAAATTAACATTATTGAACTGAGTCACAAAAAGATGATGAAAAAGAGAAACAAGAAAATCTTGGACAACTGGATGACAATCCAAGAACTGATGACACACGGTGCTAAATCTCCAGATGGCACAAGAGTGCACAATGCCTTTTTATCAGTTACTACTGTATGAACGCAACTTCTCTCAGAGTATACTACCAGTTTAGGTAGAGTACGATTGCCTCGTTCAATGTGGCATTTTTATATATTTTGTGACTGTTTATAGTTTGACCTTTTTTGTAAGCAAAATTTCCTGGTAATTTTCCATTTGTTTTTCATATAACGGTATCTTCTTTACCTGGCGGTCTTTCTTTATCCTGCAATATATTCATATTACTCATTTGTAGAAAAAAAAAAAAGAAACGCAAAACAAAAAAAAAAGTGGAGAAGCCAATTAATTTCTTAAACTAATACATATCCTGAAATTTTAGGTGTGGGTTTATTTCTCTAGTTTTCTTTTTTCTACTTTAGTAACAATACAATACCAAACCAAAATGCTTTATACTGTATCCTGGGCTTAACAAGTTTTAAAGTTTTACATCTTAGATTGCATCTGTTTATAAATCTATATGCAACATCCCATCGTATAGGTAAGAATGACATTTTTCCAACTACACATTGTACAGTACATTTAATCTGTAAATTGCAATTGTATTTGTCCAAGTAAAGTGTAGGTGGGCGATTCTCCTGTGTATGTAGTGGCATTGGTCATGTAGCTGGGCAGTATGTGATAATTGTGAAGATGAAAGAGAAATAAATTATTGCTTATCTTTAAGAAAAAAAAAGTCAAGAATTCTTTGATTTAAAGTGAGCATTTGCCTTTAAAAGATGAGTCATTTCATTATGCATATTTACAGCATATAGAGATTTCAAGAACATAGGACACAATTCCATAGGCTAGTACTTATGAATTATCTTTTCATTTTGCAGAACACATAGGGGTGAGTGGGTCTTTCTGTCTTTTTCTTACCTCCTATTATTAGCTGATCGAATGATTCATTGATATATTACTGCACTGTATGCTGTTAGTAACTACTGTGGGTCCTTTCCCTGGCTGAGATTGCTATTTGTTCTACATGTACAAAACATAAACAGAGCATATGCCTAACTTTGAGCCAAATCTCAAGCAAGAAAAACTAACAGTGGCTGTCACTGACATTTTCATACAAGGTGAGCCAAGGCAAAATAGAGAATGAAAAGAATAAAGGGTTTAAATTTACTGTTGAGGATCATCAAAGTCTTTTAGAAGAGCCCCAGTGGGAGCTGGCTCGGGCTCAGGAGCAAGGGGCAACTTGTTGTCTGGGTGCCTGATGGAGTCCTTGTTTCCCCATGCCGCAGAGACACCTCAGCTGCCACTGGGGCATCTTCTGAGCTGCTGCTCCTGGCGGCTCAGTGAGTTACAGCAAGCTGAGATGACTAGTTATTGCCAGTCAGCAAGGATAAATTTGCCTGATAACCCCATTTTCATTGTCCCTGTGTATAACTCAGAACAGCTTCCAACTGATGGAAGTGCTTCTGATATCAGCATTAGGTGCTGAAGTCACTTGGCATCAGACTTTAAAAGACGTGCTTAAAGATGCAGAAAGGCATATTACGCTATTTCCAAATTATCTAATTCTGGAAAACAGTCATTTGTTTTCTAACTACTTTTGGCACCAGTGGGCATTGGCAGTGCTCTCTGCATCTCCAGGCGTGTAAATACCGTAAGAACACTGCTCTCCAAGTGCTTAGGAAAATTATGCCACTGACAGTTCACAGTTTGATAATCAGAAAATTCTCCCTACCAGGCTGAGGGAAACATCATGCTAAATCCTCACTAAGCATACAGCTGTTCATGCACAATGCAAAATGCTTCCATTGTTTCCCAATAAAATAGAAAAAGTGGAGAATCCAGGACCAGAAAGGATCACAGGGTGATACAGTATTGCTTTGAACATTGTCCCTCCATCTGAGCCATGGAATTTGTCTTTGACCAACCCGGGTCATCTAGAAAGGAACACATTCTTCTTGAGACATCAAAGCACAAAGATTTGGCTGTTTCCCTCGTTGCATTGCAGTTATCCCACTCATAAAAATCCTAATCAGAGTTTAGCTGCCATCAGCTCCAGATAATGGCTACTGCTATGCATTTCCCTTAGGCACAGCACTTACTATTTTCTTCCTGTTATTAAATCATAATTCAGAGCTCCTTTCAAGCTATTAACACCAAAATTCAGAGAACAACATGAGTCTTCAGAAAATGTGATTTCATCACTGAGAAATAAAAGTAGGAAAATCCATGTCTAATTAGAGAAAAGACATAACTGGATGCAGGGGGATAATAGAGAATACTTGGAGAAACAATATTTATATTGACAATATAGTAATAGGCTGTAAATGGAAATGCATGCAAATTTGACATCTGTCAAAATCTAGGGAGAAATGAAGACTGAAAGGTGAAACAGTAGTACTGCTGATGGCACACCATGACATGGTTTCTAGCTTGGCACATGCCTGTCAGAGCCCAGATACCTTCTTCCTCCTTCACCTGCTGGAACTGGCATGTCCCTGCCCAATCCTTAATCCGGGGATCTCCAGCAGCCCATGGTTTTCTCTCTTTTTTCCTTAACTACAGTTATTAAGTGACACTTGCTTTCTCCCCTAAGCAGTCTTTGGGAGAAAAATGTTGTGTTCTTCCCTATTGAAATGCCTCAATCATGCCTGCTGGCATGCTAGCAGGGCTGTGAGGCTCTCCAGGGTGGTGATGCAGAGGGGCTGAGCGGCAGGTGAGTGTTTTGCTTGTTTTACTCACTGCTCCCAGCTGGTTTCATGTAGGGCTTCATGTGCTCCTTCATCCCAGCAGCTCTTTATCAGTGAAATCCAAGGCTAACATTCCACATGCAGTTTACTCCTGCAAATACTTTTTCCCAGATGTCGTAACTTTTAATGATGAAAATATCATTTTAGCATTGAGGTAAATTAAAAAAGAAGAAAGAAAATCTACTTCGTGTTGTCACAAATCTGTAAAGAAAAAAGGCTTGTCTGTTGTGAGAGCTACTTTTTTTTTCTCACTTGAAGGAAAATAAAAACAAGAATACTTTCTAAGCGGAACAAGACTTGCTTAAGAGTGTTGCTTGCAGCTCTGGGATAAAGAACAAAAGGCAGGGAAGAGGAGTGGCATAAGTGTGTTGCTATGGTCACATTAGTGCTGGGGCAGAAGTTAATGTCCCACTCATCGTTCCCCCAGTCCTGATACTCAGCTGAAACCACTAGGAGGTTATTTTTCCTATGAAGCCAGCAAGATGGACTTGTGTCGCTTGACAACCATATTGCAAGCTGATTTAGGAGCATTGCTCACCATATGAAAGGTTAAAATCTAGGGGATCCCTGGATCTTCTCCTCCAATGCAAGTATCCTTAAATGGAATATGGTATTTTTAGTATGATTTTGACAATCAACTAATCCTACTGCATCAGATTTTGGTTTTTAGTTTTTTTCAAAAGAAACTAAATGCTATCTGAAAAATAAATTATAATACTATCTGAATTGAATGAGAGGATTTGGAGGTGAAATAATTTGTGCTTAGTGCATTACCCTGTAAGAGGGCTGCAGGAATCTCAGAAGAGATGAGACAGCAACTTCAGTATTACACTTTCTGAGCTAGTGGGGATTGAATTATTCATTAATATCATGATGCCTCACTTTTCCCTTTTTTTATTTAACTGATGTTCATTTTTAACCCCCATTTCTTAGTACAAATTCTGGAACAGCACCCTTGGTGCATGACCTGGTTTCAGTGCTAAAATATTTCCTGACTCAAGGCTTTAACTACTCCAGGATTTGTTTTACTTGGGTTCTTAACCTTAAAGCTTCTAATCAAAACCAGAATGTGCTAAGTGTTCTATTAATATCCATTTTATGGACCTACTGTTTTTTTTCAGAACATTAAATGCTTTTGAGGAGCCAGGATAAAATGAATGTGATGACAGTATTTGGCTGAAGCAGAACAGAGGAGCTGTCATAAACCTGGTGGTGTTACTCTCTGAAAGAGTCAAGTTGGCTAATGACTACTGAGAAAGCAAGGATATTCTAGGGGGATCATGAGTAGGGGTTTCTTTCTTTAAATGCCATTGCTTTGACGTACATTTCATTGTTAAAGAAGCACATTCACCTTGAATGGCTATTGCTCCGTTTGGGAAGCGAAGCACTTTGCTCCAGTTTTTAGTTACAGATAACTGCAACATGTATAGATTTTGCCCAGGTTTTCAGATGTCGTAAATCTTGCCCTAATGTCAACTCCTACATAGACAATTCGCTGGCTTTAGGTGACACCTCTGAGACAAGGCATAACCTCCTTTCCTCCCTTTTTTTCCTTCCTTTCTTTCCCTCTTTCTTCCTTTTCTTCTTTCCTTCTCTTCCTTCTCTTCCTTCTCTTCCTTCCTTCTCTTCCTTCTCTCTCTCTTTTCCTCTTTCTTTTAGAAGCAAGACTTTTCTGAAGTTGAAAGGTAATAAATATTGGAAGAGGGATTTCACTAAAAAGAAACATTTTGTTTTTTCTCATAGATCAGCTTATCAGTGCAAATGGAAACCCTTGTTTGTAACTGTAGGTTTCCATCTCTAATCAGTTTTAGGTGATTTGGTTCATTTGGTACATTTCCTATGCCACTTGAAGCTCATTCTGCTGAAGTGCTGCAAATGTCTTTGGTGATGTCTTTGTACGGGATGCATTTTTTAGCCTTGGAGCAAAGGAAGACCTTTTAAAATATATGTTCTGTTGTTTGTGAGACGCTGTAACATCCAAATGCCTATCAACCCAAATGCTTTTATAATGCAGATACTTGCTACAAACAGTAAATTGTGTTAATCTGTGGATGTACACACAAAGGAAGATTTAACTTTCTGTTGATTTCTAAGGACCTCCATTGCCCAAACCTCAGCTTGAGAAGACATTGGTTCTACTCTTTCATATATTTTCAACAATTCAGTTCCTAATTTTTCTGCTCTTAGACTGATGCAAAAGCAGGTTAGGAAAGTATTTTGGCCTGAAAACGAAACCATGAACTTCTAATACTGCAATAATGCCTTATGGAAGTCGTTTCTGAGATCTCATAGCTTTAATTCCTTGGTTTTCTTCACTTGGAAACATCTGCACTGCAATAAGCATTGAACGTCCTGTGGTATTTGTTCTTCCAATACAAATAAAAATGTTTAGCTAATTGCTAAGCACTATAGGAGTGAATCAAGTCTGACATCTGGCTCCAGTGACAAAAAAAAAAAGTGAGAGGACAGCGAATTGTAAGTATGAAGTGAATATAGGAAACTCATCTTGACAGTGGATGAGAAGTCAAAAGAAGAAAATTAAAATTGCATGATGAAAGATGAAAGGGTTGAAGTCACTGTTTTGACTACTGGACCTTGCAGGAAAGATATTTGAAGAAAAAATGAAATAGAAAGTTAAGCAGGTGAATATCACATAAAATTTACCACAAATCAAAATACGACTTCTTTTGCACATCAAAGGCAACCCTCTTATTTTCATAGGTTATTGGGATTGCCCACTGGCAATCTCTGCAATGCATAAATATTTTTGATGGCATGCAAAGTGTCTTCTTAATGGTGTATAGACACTATATAGTGAGCAGGCTGAGCAGTATAAATATTCATCTCATCAGAGATGCTGTCAAAATCCTAGCTTGATATAAAAAAAATATAACTAGCATGTTCTGTTTTGTCACCTTCTTTTTCTCCCCGAGTTTGGGACCTGCCTGTGTGGTCAGGGTAAAGAAATGCAACTGAAAGACTGTGTTTTGGTTCAGGTGCAGGGAATTCAAATGAAAGCTCCTCAAACTCGACAGTTTAATTTACTTCTCTTAAGCTCTTTAATACCAAACTTATCAGTTCTCTCTGTTAGGCATTAACTTGTTAAATGAGTCTTAATTATACATAAGCAGATGGAGATTTGAATTAAAATTACCTTACACTCGAGTGGCTTTAGTTCATTATAACATATCTTCCTTTTAATCATTTAGGCAGTCTCATCATCTTTCATATAGAAAGTTATTAAAGTATTCCAATTTCCATATTTCTTCAGATACATCCACTATTAAATGGCACATAATACACATTAGTTGGTGACTTATACTGTGCAATAGTTAGTGAATTATTCATGTCAGTAACAATTTTTATACTTTTATGTCATCTGTATCATTTTATTTTAAAGGGTTTATATTTACAGAATGGCTCATATTTTACCTTATCTCAGTTTTCAGTGCAAGGTTGAAAGCCTCACTGTTTTTGCTGGTGTGGAAAGGGATAATGTCCACTCTGGTTTTTGCAGACCCATTAAGCAAGGAATGGAAGTGGATCTAAGTGGGGCCCAATCGCAAACAAGTGGGCATTCACTGAGAGCTTTGGAAGAGTTTTAGGGAAAAGATAAAATTTCTAAAGGAAATTACATTTATTTTTATTTTATTTTGCTTTGGCACTATTAGCATCTCTGGACTCTCCAAAACCAAGAAGTTGCTCCTCAGGATTTGCCTGCCCTCCAAAATTGAAACAAGGTTTTGCCTAAAGTGCAAAAATTATTGAAAGGTTTTGCAGGCTTCAGTGGGCATCACCTCACTTACCTCTAATGACCTCAAAACTGGGATACCAGTTAAATTAGTCATCTAGGTTAAGAGTTTAAGTCAAGTCAGCTCAAGGAATAGAGAGGAGACATCTCCAAAAGACCAGCTGATTTCCCTCTTTAGGAAGGGCGTCCTCACTTGTTCAGGTAATTCATACTCTGCCTCTAACTTTTACATAGCTTTAGCAGGGCAAAAAAGTCTGTCTTAAAAGTATGTTAATGCATTTCAAGAAAGGGATACACAACAGGTATCTGGGTAGGAAAAACTTTCCCTGTCACTGTTTTTCAAGACTCCTGAATGCATATGCTGAGAGAGTCATGTGTCTCTTTTAGACAGAAAGCAACACCAAGCAATTTAATCAACTGCTGCTATGTACCTCCTGAGTAAAATCAAGAAAGAATTGGATAAAAAGTGGCATTTTAGTTCCAGTAAGCAATTTACAGCCATTCACACAGGAAAGACCAGTGGGACTTCTCAAAGACAAAAGCATCCAATATTCCTTGCTAAAGGTGGCAAACTATTCTCAGCATCCCTTTAGCTAATATATTAGCCAGGTATTTTTAGTGTTGAACAATGGGTCTATAATATAGAAGTAACTGTGTTAGCTGGATGATGGAGAATGACAGCTTAGCCAAATGGCTGAGTCTGCACTGGAAAACACTGCAGCCATAACCAAGGAAAGAGGCAGGTCTACAAGAGGCTTTTGCAGAAATCGAATACTGCCATTTACCTGACAGTGTTCAGGAAATGGGACTCACGGCATCCTAGAAGCCTTAGCAAAGACACTTGGGCCACACAGCTATTCCAATTCTCACCTGTGGTGGTGCCTCCTTCCCCCCATCCTCTACGATTTAAGAAATTCCCATGAGGCCTTTGTGTAATGAGTTGGGTGGTGAAGCATCTCTTGACTGTACCAGGAACGTTTACATAGCTAAGGAGGGAGGCAATGATTGTACCAGGGACTCCCATTACCTGGCTAAGATTGTAAGAGAGAATAGGGATAATCAGTCATTCCCTGACAGTCTCAGAACATTCCTTCCCTTGATCGTAGCCGAAGTGGAGTGGTACCATCGTCAATGAAGTTTTGAAAATTCTCCAGTAATTACCGACCCGTGTTGCAGCCGGGAGGGAAATCTACTGATGACTAAAGCAAATCATCTTAGGACCCCATAAATAGTGGCCCTAAATGAGGCCTTTTTGAGCCTCTCCTCTAAAAGACCTGATGCACTCTTAGGATGTGGATTTATTATGGCTAGTCTGAATGAATTTCAATTCTGCTTCCTTTAAAAAAAGAGAAAGCTGCAGCTCAACTTGCAGGAGATTTATGACAAAAAGCACCAAAGAAAGCCCTGATGAGTTGTGGGATCTTGTCTAAGGGCAATCTGTGAATTCAGTGTGAGGAGTATCCTGCCCTTGTCATTAAAGACTGCAAAACCTGGCTTGACTATGCAGCTTACTTGAATTTTCTGTTTTCTTCACATCCTTGCAAGAGCTCTAAGGATTAGTAGTTTAAAGGTGATCAGAAAAGCTCAAGTGAGTTGTGAAATTAAATGTTCCTCCACTGAGATCTAAGTGCTCTAAATAACAAGCCAAAAGTGACCTGAGTCCTCATTTGAAAAATCACCTGGAATGAGCCTGTCATTCTCCTCTAAAGGTCTTTCAGAAAATTCCATGGAAAAAAGGAACTGGAAAGTTGCAAAAGGGCCAGGTTAGCTCACCGAAAGAGCAGTGTGTGTCTGTGTTTGTGTGCATGTGAACGCACGTTGTGTGTATATGGGGTAGGGTTGTAATCAGGTGCAAGGACCTGTGTAGGGTCCTGGATTGGGCTCAATAGAGCAGTGTAGTCAGCATCCAGGCAGGGAGAGCTCGACTAGATTTGCAGCTCTAATACAGTGATAAGAGACAGATGATTTCTTTAGGCAGTCTTTTCCCCTCATGCTCAGTTTAACCTCGTCATCCATAGCCTGGCCAATGTGGCGGAGTGCACCCTCGGCAAGTCTGAAATGATACACCACTGAGAAGAGTGGCTGACATACCTGGTTGTGCTGCCGTTCAGGGGGACCTGGACAGGCTGGAGAAATGGGCCAGCAGATATCTCCTGAAGGTCATGAATTGCCAAGCCCTGTCCTGGGGAAGGAATAGTCCCATGCATCAGGATAAACTTGGGGCCAACTTGCTGGAATACAGCTTTGCTGAAAAGCACCTGTGTTTTCTGGTGGTCATCAAGATGAACATGAGCCAGCAACATGCCCTGACCACATTAGCAGAGGCTGCTATGTCCAGTTCTGGGCTCCCCCACGCAAGGCAGACATGGATATACTGGACTGGGTCTAGTGAAGGGCCACAAACACGATTAAGGGACTGGAGCACTTGTTGTAAGAGAGAGAGGCTGAGACCGCTGTGACTGTTCAGCCTGGGAAAAGAATGGTCAGGGGGTTCCAATCAATGTGTATAAATACCTGATGAGGGGGGTAAAGAAGATGGAGCCAGAACCTTCTCACTGGGGTTCAGTAACAAAATAACAGTGACCAAAAATTAAATTACACAAAAATCTGTTTAAAAGAGAGAAAACAAGGCTTCTTATGGTGTGAGTGGTCAGACGCTGGCACAGGTTGCCCAGGGAGGCTGGGGAGTCTCCAACCTTGGAGATATTCAAAACATGACTGAATACATCCCTGAGCGCCCTGCTCTAGCTGACCCTGCTTTGAGCAGGGTGTTGGATGAGGCCATCTCGAAGTGCCTTCCAGCCTCAGCAATTCTGTGATCAATGATGAATTACAAGCACAAAGCCTGTGAGTGCAGGGGAAGCCAATGAGAGCTGATCAGTCCTGTGGGCTGTACAAGTCATCAAGTGCTTTGGCTCCTGACTGCAGCTCACAGACACAGAGCTCTTGGCACATTTTATGTATGAAATCAAGCCCATTCCTTTCAAATAATGAAATCGAGCAGTATCCCAAAGGATATCAGCAGCACCATTCCAGTCCATGTGACCTCATCGGCAAGCAAAGCCCATCTTCTCCCAGACCACATCTACACAAAGGTGGTTGGATTAAGTGCCCAAATCCACCTTCCTGGGGTTTCTGAAACAAAACAATGTTTTTCAGTTGGGCTTTTTTTCCCCTACAGGCAACCTGCAACCAGTATGTGAATATGTTAACTTCTAATTGCATATCAGAAATTTGACATTGCACCTTACTAATGCTTGTTTTTTCCAGGATATAGTGTAGAAATATAATCACATTAACACTGAAAGCAAACACAGAGATGGTATAAATTGTTAATGCAATCTTCTTTTAAGCAGCTTGTTTGAACAGTGCATTGGTGTGTGAGAATATGCCAGCCTTTCAGTCTTTCCAAATAGTGCAGTGCTTGCAGTCCACTGCAGAATGAACATATACATTCTGTTTAAGGTAACAGATGTTCATTTGCTGTCTGTTCCCATAGGCATCCAATCTTTTGCCTGCATTCTGGTAACATTTGTCTGAGACCCACCTGTGAGCCAGCGCAGCAGTTTCTTAGACATGAGGTTGCCCCACTGACATGTCATTTATAAACATGGTGGGGTTTGTTGATGCATAAACCTTGAAGTCTTTCTTGGTTTTTCCTTTCTATGAATGGGACCATTGATTCTTCTGACTTGCATCATCAGACTGAAAATAGCAGCCTCCGCTCAGAAATGCTGCAAAGGTGTTCAGGTTCTTCAGACTCTGAAGATCAGCCTTTAAACCAACTAATTAAGTTTTCTGCTTGCTGCCATTGAAAACCTCAGTCAGCTATAATTAAAACTGAGCAGTAGATGACAGCGGTGGCATTTGTCAGAATCATCCAGTGGTTCAAATACCAGTTCTGACAGAAATGTCAGACTGATAACACTCCCATCTTCCCCGTGCTTTCCAGGGAAAGCAGGAAGAACTTTTATTATAATTGTCTGACTGATAACATTTACGAATCCCAGAACACCAAATGCAACACACAATATTTCATTATCCTGTAAGGGGGTGCTCATTTCCCTGCAGTTCTCCAGGCTTCCTCATAGTGCCTGTGCCTTCTGGGACACCCTTTCAAAAATTCAAAGAGGAAAAAAGCCCTGATCCTAAAGTATGGCTGATTCCAGGCTCGCAGACAGCTAAGCTGGAAGAGATTCCTTGGACAGTTAATGAGCTGAAACCAAATCAACATATTCCTCATCTAGAAAGGGCAAAGCCGTAACACGGCCATGTAAGCTATCCTTGAGCTGTACAGAAAGGTGAGAAGACAGACTCCTTTCTGTACAGAGTTTAAATTGAACTGTTATTGCTAAAGATCACAGAACAGCAGAGTAAACAACAGAGACAACCGAGAACAAATGAATAGGGAAAAAATTACTTTTGGAAACATTTTGAGATTACATTTGCTGAAGCTTCATGTGCAGCTTTTGCCTATTTTGTCTCATCAGTTTTGCCAGCACATTTATTATATGCTCTTCCTGCCATTCTGTCTTTCTTGCTTGAGAGGTTGGGCATTTTCTTTTTTTTATGTGTGGTTTTTGCTTTTTTGTTTGCCCTGGGTTCAGCAGTAGCAGTCATTTTTCTCCTTCTTAGTAGCTGGTGCAGCACTGTGATTTGACTTTCGGCCTGGAAACTGCGCTGATAACACCAATGGTTTTAGTTACTGCTCAAATGTTTGGTCTGGCCAAGGATTTTCTGAGCCTCATGCTCTGCCAGGGAGGAGGGGAAGCTGAGAGGAAGCAGAGAGAGGACACCTGACCCAAACTAGCCAAAGAAGTATTCCATACCACAGCATGTCATACCCACTATATAAACTGGGGGCAGTTACCTGAAAGGGTGAGATCACTGCTCGGGTCAGGCTGGGTATCAGTCGGCAGGTGGTGAGCGGTTGTATTCTCTTCCCTTGTTATTTTCCCTTATCATTACTATTATTGGTGGTAGCAGTACTGATTTGTGTTATACCTTAGTTACTGGACTGCTCTTATCTCAACCCATAGGAGTTACATTCTTTCCATTCTCCTCCCTATCCCTCCAGGAGCAGGGGAAGGAATAGGGGGGGGGTAGTGAGCGAGTGGCCACATGGTTCTGAGTTACTGGCTGGGCTTAAACCACACCATTGTTTTAACTAAACGGAGAGCAAACAGGAGAGCATGTTGGAAAGGGAAACAGTGGCACTTTGAAGCAGCAAGAGCATTGCCAATGTTGTCTCAAAGTCCCTTAACTCTGCTCTTGCCTGTAGCAATTGCATGTTGTCTTCATGTTGGCCAGAAAGCAGCACTCATCACAGTAAACCCAAGGTGAGGGGATGTGCCAGTTGTGCCTTTAAGGCAGTCCCCAGGGAAAGACACATACAGTGGGTAGCTTGGTGTCTCAGCATCAGGGTGCTGAGCTAGGGCAGTGGGGTGAGTAAGGTGCAGCACCATTGCTTATGATTCAGCTGGACTGAGGCAGGCCCTTACAGCTTGAGCTGGCTGCAGTGGAAGAATAGCTTCGAAGCGGACTTGCATATTGTGAATGCCTGAGTAGTCTACTTACTAAGGATTTGGACTTACTATAACTGAGCCGGAAAGACATGACAAACCATTAGAAATAAGTTTGGCTGCTGCTATTGAGCACTTATTATATTATGGTTAAAAAAGAAACCACCAGCTCTAATATACTTTTTTTAATGGTGTGTTTGTAGAGATGAACCTGATGGTTTACTCTTCCACTTCACTTGTCTTATCGGGAAAGTCTTATCTTCTGGCCATAGTCAGACCTGAGGCTGAGTTTTGCCCTAACTAACCTAGGAGATTTACCTTCTGGGAATGTGCAAATATTTCTATTATATTGCTTTTTAATTTGGCTGGTGAGCAGGTTCTGATCCCATCTACCTGCAGGGTACTTGTGTTCTGTTATTACCTTAGCTCTGCAGTAGTTTTGCGGATGATGGTCTGTGATCTGCTCAGGAGCAGTGAATCTCTTTTGCTCTCAGTCTCAGCAGACCACATCATGCTGTATTGTGCACTGAATGCAAGGGCACCATCTTCTGTCTGAGCTCTTTCCTTTGTAGTAAGTAATCAAAGAACATTTACACTTTCCTTTCTTTTGACCTTTATTAGATAGGTAGGCACCTTAATCAGGATGTTTTGAGATGAGAGCAAAGTCCAGAAGGATTCTATTCTGGAATGTGAAGATCTCAGGGATCACCCTTAGTATTTGTGGCAAAACTGCATTGAAATTAACATATTACAACAGATTGTGTCAGGCTGGATTGCAAACTTTTCTGAAGGAGGGTGAGCAGAAAGGTCACATTCCTCATCAGCTCATACATCAGGCTTCATGAGGGTATCCAAAGAGGTTAAATTCTTCTTCCAGGAAATAAAATCAGTTTCCCATTTTCAGATCCCAGCTGTGCCTCTGACTTCCCATTTACTTTGAGCAAGGCAGCTATCTACATGACATAGGCATATTATTTTGGCTCCAGAAAGGATCACTGTTTAAATTATAACATGCCATTAGCAAAGGTCCTTTTGTGGTGACTGAAGTTAATACAGAGCTTTTTTCATCTTGCTCACCTACACAAAAGTGCATATTGTGCCCTTTGTATCCTGTCAACCAGAGGACCTGCTGAATGATCTTCTGCCCCCAAAATTGATTTAACACCTTTTGCTATTATGCAAATAAAACAGGAAAAATAGTTTCCTGATTTCTTTTGATGGGCTGAAGCTGGCAGCTCAGGACTGCTTACTCAGGTCACAGCGTATAATGGGAAATGCCTACACATTGGTGTCTGTCAAGCTGAACAATAGGAGAGCAGCCGAGCACTGCAGCAGCTGTCCCTATTCAGAGCCAGGATAATGGCATTGCAGCTCAAGTGGAAGGATGAGCTTGCCCCGGCTTCATGCTTCAGCGTGCTATCGAAGTGACAGGCTATTTTCCATTGGTGGCTGAAAGTCTTTTTATTTTATTAATCCTCTCATCAAGGAACAAAACTGGAGGTTTCTCTCCTGTTAACTACAGCTGCAAAATCTCCCAGTGGCTTTGTTTGGGCCCACACTGCCTTTGGGCAAGCCCGTTAAATACATGAGCTCTGCTTCCCTTTGCCTGCCTTCACTTCTTTGTGCCTGGGCCAGTGAGCAGGGTCAGAAAGCTGAAAATGTCAGGCCCCTGTTTGGGAGATGCAGCCTACTCTTGCGGAAAGAGAGGAGGCCAGCTTAACTCATGCAGGGGACACGCATGAACATCTGCCATGCTTCATGGCATAGTAAGCAATGCAAGGTTATCACCAAAAACCCCATGAATTCTTTTCAGAAGGTATCTTCTCCCCGGGACATGTCCCACAGAACTACAGCTCAATCCTAGATAAAATACTGCATTTTAATATTTTGTTTCCTTTTCAGTTCATTTTGTTTCTATCCGTTTTTTCTTCTTTTTATATATTTTTTTTTTTTTACGAAAGCATGCTGTCTTTCAATTAACATAGTAATGACCTATTGTCACCTGTTACCATGCTAATCCTGAGCTGGTGTGAAATTACTTTATAATAAACACTATGCAGTTCTGACTTTCAATTAATTTTTCACATGCTGTGCTAAATCAGATTAACTGTACCCCACCCCTTTTGACCACAGACATAATTCCTTCCTTATAATGAAATTGGGGATTAATTTATATGAAGCATATCTATACACAGTTGCAAATAAATGTAAAGATAGACTGTACCATATTTGCGTTGCTCACTGTGTCAGGTTGAATACGGACTTTCTGAGATTATTAAAATTTGTGTTCACTGGGGTGGTGAAGGATATTTCGGGGGGTTTTATTATTATTATTTTCACTAAATGTCTATAACTAAGAATGGGTAAAGAAATGGAGTACAAAGAGATTGGTACATAAGGAATTTCCACAGGGAATTATGTATAATGCTGTATTGCATTATGATGAACCAAAAAAAAAAGAGTAAACACTGCAAAATTAACCATATTGCCATTAATTTATTAAATTGCCTGTCATCCGTCTTAGATGTACATATTTACAACCTGACCAAATATAATCAATGCAGCTGTTTGGGCTTTCTAATAGTCATTAGCATTATGAAGGTGGTCGATGGCTTCAGCAAAGTCTTTCAAGCACTGTATGGGGAAACTGTATACGGCACGTTTTTTAAAACAACTTTATCTTCAGCACAGACAAACTTCTGTCATTTTGTAATCAAAATGTAATACAAAGATGGAGCCGATCCTTGCTGTTTCTCCATGCACTCTTTCTCTATATAGCTGAATTCTGAATCCCAAAGGTGCAGAATCATTGCAGATACGAACTTTCTCTTTGGAAAAGTAATAAAGATGAAAATGGAGTATTTCTGCAAGCTCATGGATGCTTATATCTGTCTGTGCTAGTTGTTCCCTTGATTTAATTCAGCGTGCTTACCTGGTCCAAAATCTGACGGTTTTTACCCAGTTACTTGAAGAAATTCAGCTGCTTAAGAATCCTATGAGGAAACTGTCTAGCCAAATCATATTCCAACCAATTGGGTTTGGGTTTGGTTTGGTTTTTTTAGCTTGTTGAACTAAACTAGGCAGTTCAGAGCTAGGCTGGAGCACACCCCAAGCACATGGACCACTCTGCACAGACTTGCTGGCTCTTCATGTCCAACCTGATGCACCAGGTTATGCCAAAGCTTCAGATTTACCTACCACCCACAAGTCTTCATTTCTGGAGCAGCCTATGGACCACCTTTTGCCAATCCAGGACAAAGTCAGGTGCACCCTATGCATTAGCAAGGGTGAATTTACTAACCAGTGATGTACCTGTGAGACAGCAAGTGATTGATTTCAGGCAGACAAGACAATTACCAGAGAGTCTTCCCAGGAAAGGTCCCAACCTTTCCTACCACAGGAGCAGATGGGTTTTATAGATTGCTCAAAGTGTGTTTGAAAAAGATGGCCACTGGGAAAGAAAGCACAGCCTTGCCGTTTACCTTCTGCAGCCAGGCTCAACAGCCATGAGTCCTGCCCAGGAGAACGAACTTTGGCTATTAGGCTGTTACTTAAGAAACGTATATTCTTTGGAACAGGAACTGATTCAAATGTGAACGATGCTTTTTCAGCACATTTTAGATTTATAAGAATAGGACTACCTGAGTTTGAAGACACTTTTCATTTGTCTTTACTACTGCTTTTTTGAAATAATGGCATTGCTGTACACAAGAAAGAAGTTATTGCATATTCAGTGTTTATTGGCTTAATGCTGAAATTTCAGTACACTCTTTTTTATTGCTTCTCATACTATTTGTGAAGTCCTAGTATACAATAATAAACTAGAAAGCCATAAGCCTTCCTAAAAGGATAAGAAAGAGAAAAAATGACCCACAGGTTGCGAGAGATGGGTATCCTTGTCACCGTGGTGCAGGTTGTATCAATAAAGCAAATATACTGGAATTAGCATATGGAGAAATTCATTCCAGGAACAACAAAGTGGGCTAAACCTGGTTAGATCAGGTCAAACACACACAATCTCCACAAGGGGATTAAGGTGGTTGGAAGAGACATCAAATTATATTTTCTTTTTCCTTAGGACTTTCTATTGTACATCTGTAATGAAAAGTCTTATCTCTGCCTTTTATTATGTAGCTTTTTAACTGTACGTATGATCTGACTTGGACTGATTCCAGCTTTGTTATTGAAAATCTGCTTTCAAATGCAAAAACAAAACCACCAAAGTAATAGTTGTTACTTGTATGGGATCACAGTACTAAATGAATGAATCATTAATAGCTTTTTTCATTTTGTTATTTCAAAACATTTTACCAAATGTCCATAAAAAACTTCACCATTACCACCACTTCCACACAACTGCAACTAGCATATCACTGCATATATAAACTGATTACAAGCCTTAGCCACATTACTATAATCTGTCACACACACATATTTCTTTCAACCACCTTCTTTGCTTTGAAGGGAGCAGAGAGAGGAAGCATCATAAAAAATGCTCCTGTTGTTATTGCCTGGAAAGGAGAAATGTCTTCAGTTATTCAGTTATGGTATTCCAGTCAGGAAAGCTCACTCCAGTTTCTCCATCAGATCTTAAAGAATTAACAGCTCCTATTTACTTATGTACTGCAATGCAATCAACATGTCCAAAAAGCAAACTGGGATATAACAGTAGTCCTCTCGCCATGTAAAACAGGTCACCAGCTCTCTTCTCTCACTATATTGCCCTTCTGCTTTAGTAGAAATAGGACATTAATGAAGGTGTGACAGGGAAGTCAAAGTAACAGACTGCCTTTTACTTTGAAGGGATTGGTGAGTGCTGGTGATCTTCCTTTCTACTTGCCTGCTTTCTACATCTTTGATCATGTGGTGTGGTATGGTGTGATGAAGGGTGGTGATCTGGGCATTACACTGCTCAACACCAGGCAGAAGCAATGAGGAGCAGCAAGGTCTGAGTTCCACCATGCAATGTTCAGCTGCCGTAAGGGCAGGGGAAATACCTAACACATAAGGGGCCATTTTCACCAACTAGGGAATGTCACCAAGTCACCTTCTCCACCAGAGTCTGCTGCATATTTATATTTGCTGAGGTTCCTGCACCTGCCTGGCTCTGGGTTCTGCTCTGTCCCTTTTAGAAACAAGCTTCATGCAGTGGGGTGAGGGCATGTAACAGGGGACCCATCTTCTAGCCATACAGCACCAAGAGGAGAAGGTAAAAAAGCACAGCTGCTGTGGACAAAGGAGAAAAGAAAGGGTATGGGGGACAAACCCCGAGGCTGAGTAAGAGAGGTTAAAAAAACAAGGGACATCTGTAATTTAGCTAGAGTGTTGGGGGAAAAACAGAGAAAGAATTCTGCTTTCAAAGAGGATGGGGGTCATGAGCTTTGCTGAAGATGAATGAAGACAAGTCTCTGAGTTTCAAATGTCATACAGTGCTGCTCTGGGCAATAGGGTAATGTGAAGCATCACTAAAGCTCACACAGAAATGTCCAAAGTAATCTAAAAATAACCTTTAAATAGTAAGAGAATAGGAAGCATCTTCTGGAATAGTTCTTAACTGCAGTTCATAAAATCCATGAAAAAGGAGAAAGATACCATTGAACAGTCTCCTGGTGGGTGTTGTATTGCTGGAACAAATCAAATTTTCACTGGGAATATGCAAGTGAAGAAAGAACATGCTGAACACAGGCTCCTTTCACAGTTATACACAGGTAAGTGCGTTTGTCGTTAATGAATGCCAATGAATACAAAAACATCCTCCCAAACCAGGAGTTGCTGTCAGATGATGTGCCTCAACAACTGGAGAATCAGTTCATTACAAGCTGTAGAAAATGAATGTGTTTTCTCCTCTCCAGCTGAACACCCAGGACAGACATAAATCAACTGGCAATTTTTGTGCTCAGGATGTTTGAATATAAATGCAGCTATTCCACTGACACCATCGATGAAGAAGAGCGCAGGGGAACAGGCATCTTAAATGAGTTCAAGAAGTAGGTCATTAACAAGAAAGTTATGATGATAGAATTGGTTTCTGCAACAACAGATGGAAGCACAGGTATAGCTGGATCCAAAGCTTCATTGCTCATAATCATCAGCGAGCACTCTGTGGAAACATGAATGACTTTGAACATTATGGGAGCAGTAGCAAAAAAAAACCTAACCAACTCTGTTAACTCCATTTGAATCAGAGGCCTTTGTGTTTCAAAGGCTGCTCGATTAAGATGCTGCAGCTTGTAGTGATCTAATTTTGCACACTGAGATGAATGAGATGCAAGCGAAAAGGTTTGGTTTTCTTGTGGCTTTTCCTATGTTTAAGATCAGAAGTCTTCAAATTAGGAAATGAGAACTCCCCTATGAGCCTTCTGAAAAGATGAGTTTACTCTTCATTTCTCATTTCTGAGTGACTTAGCTACAAGGCAAATAAACATAAAAGTTGCCAGAAAATGGGAGACTATTACTGAGATGCTTCTTGCAGTGATTTCATTCCAAACTGGCTGAATAAGTAACTCGAAAGAAAGTATACCAGCATTTCATGGCCATGTGAGGAACCTTGAAAGACCGTGAAGGCAAAAGCAAAGGGAAATGCCAAGAGGAATCGTAACTGTTTCACATATACTGGTAGGACAGCCCTGTCTCTAGCTCCCCTTGAGGTTAACCATGATGTGGACAGCTTTGCAAGAGCAGAAGGGCTAGAAAAGCAGAAAGCAAACAAGAACCTCACTCAGTCCTACAGACAAGGGCTCGTGCTTTGTAACACCAGAGCTGCACTGTATTGTGGCAGAGCTCAGGTGGCAGCAGATGGCTTCAGGCTGCAAGCCTCTGTCTCAGATGTCTAACTGAGGTCTGCAAGACATTATCAGTGCTTCAAGGGGCAACGTTTGCAGAAAGGCTGCCTGCTCAGCATTTTCCGGTGATGTACTGAGTGCCGCTCAGTGTCATGGCCACCATGAACTGTGTAAACTATCCAACACATCCCATTCAATGAAGAGGGAGATTATGTGAGGTGTCCCTGCCCATGGCAGGGGGGCTGGAACTAGATGATCTTGGGGTCCTTTCCAACCCTAACCCTATGATTCTGATTCTATGTGCCTGGCCTATCCCCGTGGCTTTGGAGATCTGTGCCTTGGGTTTTATGCTCTGAACATTTCTGTGCTGTGATACCTAAGGCATTCCTCAGGTGAGCCCCACCTAGAGGCAAGGAGCTTCATTTCTATAGGAGACACACTAGTGACATCTGTGGTAGAGCTTTTCCAAGGCCCAGAGTGCTCCAGAGACCCTGCCGCACTGTGTTTTCCCAAGACTCATGATCTCAGCTGAGGTTTTTGAGTAATTGCAATAATGAATTGCATATCCAAGAACAAGGGAATCTTTGTCAGGACCATATCAGAAAGAGGATGCTGTCCTTGCCCTTCAAAGGCTGAAGAAGTCTAGGTGATCAACTCAAGTGGCTCATAGTGCAATGTTACCACCTGACGTATTGGCAGGTTTTGAGCTTCTGCCTCATGAAAAGATAAAATGCTCTGATTTAGGTTCAACAGGGAAGACGAGGTGGAAGGTTAAGAAGTGTGGGGCAGGTGTCATTATGGGATGGAGAACAGACCTCTATAACTCAGTAGAGTCTTGTGTTTTGCTTTCCTGTAGAGGCCAAAAAGGCTCTGGGAAGTCAGTTTGCCTGAGGTGCAGCTTTGCTATAAACAAATCTGCTGGTCTTTATGGCAAGATAATCTGCTGCAGATGGAGGCACAGCAACAAGCCCTTCCTTCTCCAGCTGTACCTTCTGCATTGATTTCCTGCCTCTTGCTTCACTCTTCTGCATTTAGAGTTACTTTTCAACAGGAATGTTTTCCCCTGAGAAAACCTTTTGGGGAATAACAGCATTTTTCAACCAAGTTGAGGTTACCCATTTTGCATTGCTATCTTTCTCCTGTAAATACCTTCTTAACTGCTCTGCTTTTCAATTTCTTACTTCTGGGAGATGGTGAATTCTTAAAATACGGCTGCTCTGTACAGAAGTAATATTTAAAACAGTATGCATGATACATCTAAAATGATGATGTGCAATTTGAAAGAATTTTTCCTATCTATCTTTGCTGCTTTGGTATGCTGTATTGCATGCAGTGGTCCAGTGTTTCCTGGGAGAAAAACTGTATTTGTCCACTTCTTGCACCTTCCATATGAAGATAGGCTGTTCAGCCTGGAGAAGAGAAGGCTGCGTGGAGACCTCATGGCAGCCTTCCAGTATCTGAAGAGGGGCTATAGGGTTGCTGGGGATGGACTCTTCATTAGGGACTGTAGTGATAGAACAAGGGGTAACGGGTTCAAACTTAAACAGGGGAAGTTTAGATTGGATATAAGGAGGAAATTCTTTACTGTAAGGGTGGTGAGGCACTGGAATGGGTTGCCCAAGGAAGCTGTGAATGCTCCATCCCTGGTGGTGTTCAAGGCCAGATTGGGCAGAACCTTGGGTGAGATGGTTTAGTGTGAGGTGTCCCTGCCCATGTCAGGGGGGTTGGAACTAGATGACCTCAAGGTCCTTCCCAACCCTAACTATTCTATGATTCTGTGATTCTAGAACTCACAAGTAAAGAAAGAACCTGGATCAGTTCTTCTCTGTGTGCTGTTGAAAACTGGAAAGCTACATAATTACTGTAACAAAAAATAATCTAACAAGCAAACTAACCATTTTTAATTTGATGGAAGCATTTACATCTGCTAATGTGCCATTTAATGTGCTGTGTAACACAATTCTGAATTCCTAATTGAAGCAAACCTTACTTGCGCTGTATCAAATGTCTCATTGGTTGCATTTCAGACATCTCCCTGAGTCTTTAATTATATTCCTGTGCCAGGGGAAAATAAAAAAAATTGAAAAAAAAATAGAAAGAAAGAAGAAAAAGAGCAAAATAAATTAGTACTAATTCCTGTTAAGCTGTCTAAAGTGAAATAACCCTGACCGTAGGCATGATCTGAAACTCACAGAACTTGAAAGAAAAGCTCCTGCTGAGTTCAGTGGGCATTGGCTCAGATCTTGTGTAAACAGTATTGCAACCATACCTGCACTCCACAAGCATTGTACAGACAGGTGGAGGGAGTCCAGCATATTTTGGAATGCATTGGCCTGAGGACTTTATTACAAATGCTGTAAACATCTGATATTCCCTTCATAGATGTTTCTGGCCTTGTGACAAATGAACTCAGCCTTTGAGCAAGCAGGGAGAAGAAATATAGACAGCATGCTTACAAAACATATTAAGGCTGTTTATGTGAAAAACTCAAATAACTGAGCTGCTTGTAGCTGTGAGCAAGATGATTGGATGCTGTCAGTTTTAGCAGGAATTTTTTCTTAGGGTTTTTCTAGCATGCAGCCTTCTCAGCTGAATGGCTCTCAAGCAGTAAGGTTCTCAAAAGGCTTATGCTGAATGCAGTGTGATGCATTTTGACTTTGAAACAGATTGTATTTGTTTATATAGATTTGCCTTTGCAAAATCTATATAAGCTAATGCTGGGTTTAATGGTGCACTGAGATATTTCATGTTTGTTGAAAGTGGGTAGGAATCCTTTGTCTGTTCCTATGTGGCGTATTGTTACTGCTAACGCCTTACAAATCTCTTTCATACTGGACATTAGAATAGACTCTTAAGATGGTATGAATATTATCAAAATATAGTTCCTTTTTCCTATATTAGGAAGCATCCAAATAGGCAAAGCTTATGGAGATATTTATTTCTAAAAAAAGAGATACCCATGTCCAAGTCAACCTTGATTTCACACAGTATGGTCGCTTGCAGGAATTCTAACCTGAAATTAGGAATTTCTTTCCTTGTGGGCAGTTTTGCTGAAGTAGAGATCCTACACGGTGTGACCTGCAATATGCAAGCCCTCCTCTTCCTTTGACCTTCAGTGGCAGGAAGTTTGCCATCTGTAGAAGCTGTATCTCCTATTTATCTCCAAACCCCGTGATTTTAAATCAGCTATTTGCCCAAATGATGCTCTTCTCTTTGAAGAAAGAAGAGCAGCTTCTATATACTGAAAACAAATGCATTTTGGCAGCATAAATATGGAACATTTTGCCAGTGGATTTGGTACATTTTTGGGTGGAATGTGTTACGTCTTCTGCTAAAGAATGAGTCTCATTGTCTGTAAACAGAAACCATTCCAAGGAAGGGATGAAAATTAATGGTGGTTAAATTCTGAGAGGGAAGCTGTAACCTTCACAAAGGCTTTCTTTCCAGCTGTGTTCAAAGGCACTGTAATGACTTCAGAGAACTGCAGTGACTCATTTTAGATGATGACTACATAACTATTCATTTACCCTTAATGAGTTTATTCCACCAGGTATAGGACAAATTCTAAACAAATAATGCCACCAAATCATACACATCAATAAATTTGAGCACTAAACTGATTCTGGGTAACAAAGGTAATGATAAAGAGAGAGGAAGAAAAGCTGTCTCCAATTAACGAAAATGCCCTTTGTATTTTCTAATAGCCCAAACATTAATTTGAAAATGGCTTTCTCTGCAATAATTTACAGACAAGCACTTCATAATGGGGAAACAATTCAAATTTATGTGCACTGGAACGGCGATGATCTGATTAACTTATTAAATTCTTGTTGATTCTACAGTCCAGATGAAGTGTACCATTCTTCATGGGTTTCATACCTTGCAGTTTTAAGTTCTCACATTGTCAGACTTCAGGCTTCAGTTGCTACTGAAGGTCTTTTCTCTGGGATGTCTTTTGGTGCAGAGTAGATAGAACCAAGATACCAGGGATTGATTTCATTTGTCTCTTTCTATTAATTCCGAAGATTTCTTCCACCTTGGAGGAGCAGTTGATTAAATTTAGCACTAGAATTCGCATAGTCCTCAGCTGCTGTGGAGTATAATTGAAACAGTGTGAAAGATTAGAGACACACAATTCAAGTTAAAGCTGATTCAGTCAGGGGATAGCCATGCTGGATTTAAGTTCAAGAAGCTTAGCTTGAACCCTGTCAAGCTTACTGTCCTTCAAAGGAAGCGAGTTAGCTTTTGAAGCAAGAGATAAAAATTATCCATAGGAAAAGACAAAAGAACACAGTCAAATCAGTCTGCCAAACATAGTGTCCAGTGGCTTTAAACAATGGGCAGTAATACCAATTTATCTGTAATGTAATTGTCAGCTAGATCTACCCCAGCTTTAATCACCATCCCCTTGTATTTTTCGTGAACCCTAGCTAATTCCACGGACAGTAAAAAATTGTTCAGACCCTCAGATGTTTTGTAGAAAAGACTGCTGAGATACCACAGACATAAATTATTAGCATACATTATTGTAATATAAATGTGGCTATCTATCGCCAGCATCCCTTCCACAATAAAAGAGAGGCTCCCTGTGGTTATGCAGTGTGTCTCATTCATTAGTGCAACCTAGTGTAACTGATATTGGGTAAACATGAACCCTAAACCAACTAGCCCCTCATTTACTGCTCTGCTTCATGGCTAACTTTACCACTTACTCCCTGTCCTGTTTCAACTTTAAGCTGCTCTAACCTCTCAGGGTGGTATCAGTGGAGTCCACCCTTGTTCAGTCAGGAGATGGGCTTGAAGCTTTTTATAGGCTTGAAGCTTATATATTTTCAGGGGTGACTCAGGTGTCATGACTCTTCTCTGCATACCCCCCTGGAGCTGTAATTCCTGGCAAACACTCTGTTTCAAGAAAGAGATGATTCTTTAGAAGCATCCAAATATTTTAGCTTGCCATAGTCAAAACTTAAACTTCTTACCCAGAACAGCCTAAGTCTTATCCAGTATTTACAAATTCTGAATAAACCTGAATTGTTTAATGAAATACAACGTAAATCTTTCTCTTTCATTGAACACTTATCTTGCTTTTATTCAGTGCAACACTCCAGCTTTTTCTATTTCTAATCATTCTTACAGCCAGTGACCCAGAGACTCTAGGACTTCTCCCCACCTCACCCCCCTAGAAAAAACCTTCTCATTCTGGAGACCAGGATCTGAAGTCTGGATGAGTCCTTCCTTAAAATCTAGTTGAAACTTTGCTTAGGTAGAAAGTTTGAGTCTTTATCTGAGTATAGTTTCAATAAATAGAAGCATCAGTTTGACAGAAGCACCTGCAGAGATCCAGCTTAATTTACAAAAGCAGAGTCATTAGCTGCATTCACCTGGGATCATCTGCACAAGGACACCCAGAGGAGATTAGGTGTTGGTTTGGATTAAATTTGTAAAGTCAGCACATATAAGTTTAGTATCTTCTAGGATTAAGCCACAACCAGTTAAGGACATTTTTTATTTCACTCAGAAATAAACCGTCCTTACCTGGTTGTGGCTTAATCCTAGAAGATACCCAACGTATATAAAGTTCAGGATGAATATACCTGATTTACTGTCCCCACCATTAAAGTTCTTCCTATCATAGAATCACAGAATCATCCTTAGACCCAGTTAACTATGGCTCAGTTTTTATTCCAGTGCTTACTGTCACAAAGAAAGGCAGACACCTTTCTTCAGTGACTGCATGCATTCATACTCCTCTGTATTCCCCTGCACTGATAGGAACTCTTTCTTGCTCAAAGGTAGTTCAGGAAAATCTTGTCCCGGTCGGTATACTACATTCACACTTTCCACATGTAGAACTTCAAAAACCCCCAACTACTTGGGATAAGAAGTCTTAATTTGGTCAAATGAGTCTGCTTCTTGGCTCAATCCTTTTAATACAGGTTGCAGCCCAAAGCACATTTTTACAACCACATTACAGTGTTAAAAAAGATCCCGTGGCCTCTGAAAAATACAGTAGCTATGACAGAAGTGCTGTCACAGTCTTAACTAAAGCAGTATAAATGCATAAATAGAAAGGACAAGGTGGAGGCCTTCAGGGCATTCCCCTAAAATAGTAACAGATCTCTAACTAGATATTTAAAGTGAATTTTCCTCTACTGGGAAACTGTATAGCCAAAAGTAGTTGCCATTCCAGCCAGGCTAAAAAAGAGCACTATTCCCTCACTTTCTGATCGAAATTATCGCACATTACAAAAGCCTATTTCCTTTTTTCAATCCAGGTTGCAGGCATAAATCTCTGCTTTCCCAGAAAACTTTCCATAGAAACCTCTTTTCTGCTTCTTTCCTCGGCGGTCCCTGATGAGTTTCATTTCTGGTGGTTAGTGCTGGGCACACTCCATGCATACACCAAATGCAACACAGCAGCATGGGGCTACTTGTGAGCCTGGGACAGATGTCAGTGGTCGATAAAGCCATATAACACTTTTGCATGGCTAAATGCAGGCCACCAACCTTGCCCTAGTGACTGTAGCAGGTAATTATTAAAAGAATTGCTGTAAATATGATTTACAAACCTGGGCAATGCTACAGGCCCCTAATTATCATTAAAACACTCCACTATCCCATTCATTTTAGTGCCCTGATCAGATTTTGATTAGGCAGATTGCTAAGCCTCCATTATCCGGTAGTGCCGAGGTCTGAGGACCTACCTCTCTCACAACGGAAGGTGTCACCTGCACAAAGCCTGGGCATCATCGGGAGCTAGGGTTGCATCTGCAGGCTATAAATTTACTGTTGCAGTGGCCTGAATCACTTATTTAGTACTTCAGGAGCCATATGTCAATGTATATCAAAATAGCAATTTATCAACAACCGTCTGAGGCAAAGGACATGAGATAAAAAAGAAAATGGGATAATTTTCTAAACAAAGATAAGGATTGGGTCACTATCAGGTTGCTGGTGATTAGCTTCAGAAGCCATTTTTTATAAGCCAGCATTTGCAAAACTCAGCCCTGGCCACCCTGTTGGCAAGGGGAGAGAGAAGGACTGATGGACCTGGGTGCAGCACAGAGACCGCTCAGCTCCAGCAGCTTGAGCTAGCCCTTGGTTTGGCCTTGTGCCATGTCATTGAGAGGTAATTAGTTCAGGGTCATTTAAAATGCGCTCATTTGATCAAATGCAGCACATACCTCATCAAAATAAGGGGGATTTACATCAGCCTTACCATTTGTATTGAGGTTGACTCCAGCTGTAATGGAAGCTATATATTTATAGCCACCCCCAGAAAGGTTTGCTCTGTCATGTACTGCCTGATAAACAATAGAATGAGATTTTGATACCACATGAAATAGAGAAAGAGGGAAAAGAGATGAGGAATGTCACTTGATGGACACTGATAGGTATTTATTCACCATGACCTAATTCACTGCTAGTTTCTGGAGCCCAGGGCAATGAATAACATATTAAGTGATATTAATGTGAAATATGGTTTCTGCTCCAACAGCAATCTTAGGAAATAAACTGCCATTATATGTAAAAAAACATACAGAACCTTTCCCTTTTTCCCAGAACCCTTTTCTCAGTTGCAGACTGTAGCAATATGGTTAGTTACATTAATGCTGGTATTATAACCACCCCCAAAGCCCAGGGCTTTTCTAGTTACCCTTCCAAGCAACTATTCCTCTAATCCCATTTCCTTCTGTTCCTGACTACCTTTCAGACCCTTTTAATGTATGAATGAAGTAGGAGTGCAGTTCCCATTTTTATGTCTATCAGCACTTTTAAGGACATTAACCAAAGCCATTTATACTCTCTCCCTGTAGCAAAGCAGAAGCTTGGAAAAATCTCTTTATTTTCTAAAATCCAGGAGTGCATGTTCACGGGTGTATTTGATGTAATATTTTATATCAACATGATCATTTCTTTCCTGAGGAAAGCAGTAAGTAGATGAAACTAGGAAGCACTAGTAAGAAGAAGCAAAAATATACTCATGAAATATGATACAAAATTGCAGTAATAGTATTTATGTTCTTTTATGTACATTCTCATAGAGTATAAATCAGGGCAAAACTGAGATTATACTCCTGCCTCTCTTTAGAGGAAGAAGAAATGCAAATATTCTATACATTAAAATTCATTTCTGGGCACTCTTCAAAACACATGCATCATACATAGGATTTTTTTATGATACAACTGGCTTTTATTTTGTAGATGGAACTAAAAACATCTGTACTAAAATAAGGGAAAATGTGTGCATTAACAGAGGGAAACCTCCCAGTCTGTACAAATAAACAAACTAACTAACAAACAAATGAATAAATCCTAGCAGTTTAATGCCTGTTAAAATGAAGGTCACGTTCATTGCAGTTTGCCAAGATGTGTACCTGAGCTGTGAAAAGGTTATAAAACATCAGCATTTTTAATAAAATATCACTACGTTTCTAAATTTCTGTGTATTTTTAACCAGACTTTATTAATCTGACAGACCAAGTTATACCTGATTGTATTCTGTATCAGCCTATCTAAAGAGTGGTAAGCAGCACTCACCTGGCTTTGTTTAAAGATTGTCTGAATTCATCTCACCCACCTGTAAGGTTTTTAGGATAGGAGCCTGCTTACCCAAAAGTCCCTGTAATCTCAGTGTAGAAAGAAGAGCCTTTCCCAAGGGTGAATCGTGTCCTCTCCATTTACTGTGTGGTCTACGCTGGGAACCTGTTCCCCTGTGGCACAGCTGGGCAAGATCCCACTGGCAGCTGAGGAGTGACCTGGAGGAATGACTGTAGTCTCTCCCCAGGCCCTAGCTTTCCCTGGAGGAAATTTTGGATGCATGGGAAGGAAGAGAGCTACACCACACTCCAAGATAGCTTGTGTGAATTGCGGGGTGCACTGCAAAGCTCATCTGTTCTGCCCTGTGGATCCAGACTGAAGATGAGGTGCTTGGATGCAGTTTGTTAAAATCAAAGTAAGGATACATAAGACGTGTTATAGCTCTAGACCTATGCCTGACCATCTACATGCCCTTACGGCAGCTCCATTTGCAAAGTGTGTTCCTGCTCATCATCATAAAGTTCTCAGGACACAGAACTATGAGCACGTTGCATTGACACCTGCACAGGAGATTTGTCCCATCACTGTTCAGGCAAAATGCTGTGGCGGTGGCATTTGTCCTTTTCACAGTGGCTTAGTGAGTGGAAAGACGAACATCACCCTAGGCATAAAGACACTGATTATGGTCATGACAGTGCTCCAACACAGGCTACAAAACTGTGCTCAAAACTGTGGAATATAAAGAGAAGTAACTGAAGTACTTGATAGCATATAAAAATGAGAAACATGAAAAAGACTTACTTTTGAGGTTTGAAAAAGTAACCATGCTAAAAGTAAATCAGTTTAGAATAGTAATTTTTACAGAGACAGAAAATACAAAGAACCTTTGCAAATAATTAAACACTACAATTTGTCGATGAATTTTACTTCATAAAGAGAAAGGTTACACACTTCCAGAGCTTTACAATGCTTCTGTCAATATGTTGCAATTGATTGGAATTTTTCCACTTGGGGATTATTTGCCTCTTCTCCATATGATTATATCGTTCCGGCTCACACATCAAAATTACCTATCAGCAAAAGTTAATAATTTCTTTTACAGACAAAGTTTTCTTCTGTGTTCTGGTGCTCAGACACTGGTCTTCGTTAACTTTGTTTTATAAGTTATAGAAGATGTCTGTTTAAAGTCTAAAATTTACCCAGTTTATGTATTGCTTACCAAAGGTTAAGGGCTTAATCCATTTTAGAGTCACCCAAAACCCCTGAAATTAGAAAACTAAAAATTCCTTCCTTTCTCAGGAAAAGTATCATCGTTCTAAGACTACAAGAGGTCTCTCTTTGGCTAGAAGCTAAAAGGCAGAAGTAAGATCTCTGTCCCTAGATAACTCTAAAAATCTGAACTTCGTGTTCGGATTTGGAATCAGCTGAAATCCACATGCCACCATAGCCTCAAGAACTGGCATTCATCCTTACTCTGGTCACAAAGAGAGCAAGACCTCAGCTGTGCTGGATCCTGATACAAATTCTCCTGACACGCATTATGGATCTGGGGGGTTTCCATTCAAATGTATATTTAAACAGCAAAGTGATAATAAAGTCATAAGTGGAAATATGCAAAAGATAGTAAAGATAGCACGGTATTGTGATATGGAGTGATGCAGTACAGGGGAAGATGTGGAAATAGCTTTCATTTTTTATATCTTCCCAGTATAACATATTTTTCTAATATATTTTCGTGTTTTCTTTTTGACAATAACTGAATATGCATCATCTGGCTATAGGAGTGCATAAGCTGGTTGGAATTACGAGATCCCTTCTAGTTTCTGTGTGGGACATGACCAAAAGTGTCCATTAGTGATCCTTCTCCAAGTGAGATCGAGAAACCTTCACAGTAACAAAGTCTGTCTTTCCTCCAAAGACTGTACGAAAACTGGAGTGCTTTCTCCCATACTGTGCCAAGTGCAGTAGAAATTACTGTGCCACCACTGAGGCTGGACTTAATAGCCTAATGTACTAGTTTACCAGCCAACTGAATTGGCATTTGGATGTATAATATCATGGACTGACCCTGCTTGCACTCTGAGTTACTCAGGTTTCCAGCTCAGATTTCAGAGCTGCTTTCATAGCATACGACTGTATTTTAAATAATTAATCTTGAAGTGGAGAGGGTCTTAGCTGTGCAATTGTTTTCATATCACCATACAGTGGTATCCTTGCAAAATGAGCTTCTCACAGTTAGTTAGATGTCTGGCTCCCAAATCAATGAAAGGTACCTTTGAAAATAGCTTCAAGATGCGAAAGCAGCAAAGGGCATAACTTCAGTAGTCAGGTTTCTCAGAGTAAGAATTCCAAAACACTTAAATATCAACAGCTTTTCCTTCATTCCAGTATTTTAGCTCAAAGTCTGTGTATATATATGTGTGCATGTAACATGTATAGTGTAGATTTTTAATTACATTGTATTTAAAATGAAAATCATTACATGCCAGTTTTCAATGGCAAATACAAGACTCCTACAGTCACACAGAAAGCGACCACCTCTACGTTTGCCTGAGAATAGGGTTACCTTTGTTGTCCTGTATTTCATTATGCCCCATTGCTTTTGTGCTTGTTAGCATAATACAAACCTATAGATGTTCGTGTGCTTGCCAACTGGTGGCCAGCCTTGAGAGCTGATTTAAGCAGTTAGCGAAATCTCCCATCTGGTATCTGGACTTCCAATGTATGTCCTGCACATTAGCACAGCTGAGGCTCCAGCTGAGACCCTCACGGCATTTTCACCAGGTGAGCCAAAATATTAAGCCAAGATGAGCTTTACTAAACTTGTCTCAGCTGGAAGCTGGTTTCTGCAATATTTTTCAGTGTTATTAAATTAGCTCATTCCATTCATAGAATCAGATGCTATTTTAGAACACTTTTAATCTTTTCCCCAGGCAACCTGGTTTTTATGATGAGAAATTTTTATATGGATCTTGCTCTGCAGATTCCTTGGAAGGAGGAAAAATGGTCTCTGAGGTTAAGGGGTTCTCTGTGCCATTCACTGATTTATGAAGTAAATTTGGCTTCACGAGTTTTTTCTCTTGCTCAAATCTATTGTTTCTCTCTGAAAGCTTCATTAAAAAGATCAATGCCCAGGGATCACAGCACCTGTATTCTTTATGGAGTACATTGTGTGGTTAAAGACTTTTTTTTAGTATGCTCATTTTTTCCAGAAATTATGTTATTTGCTCTCAACTCTTTTCCCTGGCTGAAGAGGGATGGCATTGATATCTATCATGAACATCTAAAATGGCTCTTTGGGTCATCAGACCATTTCCAGTCTCATCTCTTTATTCTCAATCCAGTCTATAGCTACATGCTCCTGTTATGTTTGGGCCTAATTCCTCCCACTTGTTTTTAGAAACATAAGTGTAGTTTTAGAGTCTAATTTAAAAGGATTGTCAATGGGAAGGGATAAACACCCTCATTTAAGTTTGGGCTTTCTTTGTTAGCTCCTTTCCAATTTTTTTTGAACCCACTGCCAGTTTTGAGCCAGGTCAAGGGACAATTACATGCCAGAGAGATGTGAGCTGATGACAGTGTAGAGGAAAGGACCTTATTAAGCCACTCACTGAGAGAAGATGGAGGGAGTTCAAACCTGATGGATATATTTAGTCTGCCTTGCAGCGAAAAGGCTGGCCCTTTTCCATGCACATGGCCAATCACACCCTGGGCAGAGATGCAGTGCATTCCATCCTCTGCCTGACCAACAAGAAAAGCACATTTGCTAGAAGACATGGGAGATGGCAGCCTCTGCATGCAGGTGAAAGGCATGTAGATTTGGTGTTAAGGATACTCAGAGCAGGTTAATGTGGTATGGCTCAGAGCTGGACATACTAGGGAACATACTGGGGTCACAGAACAAAGACAGGTATTGCACAGTGAACTCCACTTAATAAAAAACGTTTTTACTGTGAGGGTGGTCAAACACGAGCACAGGTTGCCCAGAGTGGCTGTGGACTCTCCATCCATGGAGGTATTAAAAATCCAACTGGACACGGCCCTGAGCAACCTCTTCTAATTGACTTTGCTTAGGCAGGGTTGTTGGACTGGAGACAGCCAAAGCTCCTTCCACACTGCAGTTCTGTAACTCTGTGAAGTATACAGCGCATAGGAGCAAGCACAACTTATTCAAGTGGCAATGCCAGGAACATGGAACATACTGGAGGGTATTGCTGAAGGGTATAAGGCACATGGAAGGTAACTGGGGAAATGTGGGAGGCTGATGTCAGGGGGTTATTAGAGTGCTGTGGGGCTGTAAGTGAATTAGTGGGATGATAAGAATACCATGGGATTGCAGCGAGGATGGGACTTGAAATACTGCAAAGGGGACAGAGCAGATGTTGGCAGTGTGATTTGCAAGAAGCTGCAGAGATGGATTTATTAGTGGAGAAGATAAGGACTATAGGGAAAATGTGCCTTGATGATGGCTCCTAAGAGGCTTGCTCTGCTTCATCATGTTTTCAGTTCTTCAGACGCTTTCAATTCTTTTATGCAGAATCTCGGCTGCTGTTTTGGAGGGACGGTGTTGTTTTTATTCTCCTTAATTTTTGCTTTAATGTCATGTATGTTAGTGAGACCATTTTTCACTTTCTTGAGTTAATTGTAGGCAAGAGGTGGAACCTGCTTACCATGTGTCGCTTTATTATGTATTCTTTCTTTCTGTGCGCTACTCTTTGATACGAATTACTTTGTTGGGCTCTTTTATTGTGGTTACAGGGTGCTAATGCACTTCTAGCATGCCATAGGAGTCATTTAAATCAGAAGAGTTTTGCTTTGATCATGCTTTTCCTGTTATCCCTGTTGATTACCACTATTTGCATATTACTTGATTCCCCAGGTTTGTGATCTGTCATTTGGTCTGGTTCCATCCTCTCACGTCTCTCCAGGTTCCTTGTTTGCTTTGCTTTTCTGCTTTCCTCTGCTTTGGTGTTAGAGATGTTTTGAAATTACTTAATTTCAAAGGCAAAGGTTTGTTTTACACATTTGCTTTTTTAAGTTTTGGCAGTTTTAACTTATTTCATTACAAATGAGACTTTGATATTCACCGTAGATCATGTGGTGTATTGTTTCCTATTAAATGCTTAGCTGAAATAGGAAGTATAATAAAAAAACAGTGCTTCTAAGAATCAGTTCTGAGAAAATCAGGAAAGAAGTTACTTCAGCATTAAGAATTGGGCAGGGCCAAGTGTGCTGCCATGTGTTTTCAGGACAAAGGTCATACTTCTCTCTGTATGAAAGTTTGTGGTCAGCTTTCTAAGCTCATACAGTTATGGTGTTTGGGACAGTGAAATCCATTTCAATTATCTGCCAGTGTCTCCTCTGTAAAGACACATATTCACTACTCTGTTTTGTAATTTTCATGATGCTTATTTTGTCAACTGCCTATGAACCTGCACATTGGGTAGAGAAGGTGTTGATACATAGGCAGTAAAGGCATATCCAGGTATTAATATGTAACTGTGCAAATTCTTTGGGGGTTGTCATCTTCCTCTAGCTTACTCCTTACTGCTGAGTGGATCCTCCATTTGGCTGTGTTAAATATTCTCAAACTTACTCCTCACTCCACTGCATCTGCATGCTCTCAGTCTCATACCTCCTTCTCTTTGATGTTTCACCTTGCGTTGGCTGCCATAAACCCCACATCAAACTCAGTGTCTCCAGAACTTAATTTTCAAGGCTGTCTCTGAAGCGCTCTCTGCTCCCCTCACCTCCAGCACTGTCAGTGACAAGACTTTCTACTCCCTGGGAGACAACTTATTAGCCTCTCTAGTGTTTATTCTTGCAGATCAGCCAAAATGTCACTGTCATGACTTCCTGTTGCCTCACCTCTGGGTCTCTTCCTTGGATCCCAAGAGTATAGCAAATTCAAAATCCATATATAAAGTTTCCACTTTTATTGTTGCCCACATCTTTCACTATCCTTTTTCTCCTTCTAGTGATATTTCTCAATGTGATTATTCCTGTAACGTATAGTTGAATTTGTTTAGTGGCAGGAGGTGGATTAGGTTTTCTACAATTTATTTGCTTATGTTCAGCTATGGCCATGACTATTCAGTGAGTGAAGAGTAAGGTGGGCATAAGCACAGCACCAGCCATGACCTACACACTTTTTCTTTACCTTGTGAAATAGTATTTCAGCTGCTGTCTCAACTCAAATCATCTCTATGATGTTTTATGAGTTAGTGAAACGGAGGCAGTCTGATTGAGAAGCCCACAGGTGTTCAGGCTCTGCCCTTCCAGTAAGTCATAGGCTGGAGTCCGTATGTCCCATTATAGATTTAGATATAACCTGTGCAGATGGTGGGCAAACGAGGGTCATGTCACAACTCCCTCTCCTTATTTTCCTCCAGAGTTCTTTTTATTATGATCTTTGCAAAACTGGTTTCTCAGTCCTTGGCATTCATCCTACTCAGGCTGTTCCTTCAAGTTTACATCCAGAGCAGTAAATACTGAAAATACATATTCTTATTAACTGAAGATGCATTTAAACTTTTGTACTACCAGTTGGCTGAAGTTAAACCAGTCTGTAATGTGGGTTGTTCCTCTCCCTTCCTGGGCATCCTCCCCGTCCTGCAGATCTACAAGGTCTTCCCAGGCAATCAGTGTAGTGGTGCCCATTTTTTTCTCTGTGGCTGATTGAAAGATTTTACATAATCTCCCATGTTATTAAATCTCTTGAATCAGCCATTACCAGTGCCAGACCACAAATCCTACTGCCTTCTATATATCATTGGTGGAGCTAATGAGAGCACTGAATCAGCTTTCATTTGCCAGGCACACTTTGTGCATGCACATATTCTCCCCTTTTTTGTGACTGATCACCATTTTAAATACAAGGTATACAAAAGCGGGAGTTGCACATAGGTTTCTAGCTCTGTGACTTTACAAGAAAAAGAGACAATACTCAGTACATTCCTCAAAACTAGGAGTGGGAAGAACTTAAATATCTATGAATGCATATACATATGGATAATATAGCATATATATGTAGTATGTGTATATATAGTGTATACGTATAGCAAATATATATTTATACATGTGTACATACACAAACACACACAGAGGCACAAAGGCCAAGAAGCCTTTAAATAATCCCATATTATGGATGCAAAGTGATGCTTTGAAGCACAAAATGCCAGTTTACTTGCTTACAAAAGTCCTCACACAGAATCAAACATAGAGCCATAAATCCTATTATTAGAAAGCTTCATTCTGCTTTTGTTATTTCTGTAATTTTGGAGGCTTTCTCCTGAGCCAGCGGGATATCATTTCTTAACGATACAATAATATCTTTCCTCAAGCGTGAAATACCCTGTGTCCATTTTTGCAGCTTTATTTCTGCTGGAATCAGGTGAAATAAGGAACCTGGTGCCTTTCTCTTTAGAAAACACGGTGCACACAATGAAGCTTAGCATTTTTGGAAGCAATGAGAAATCTCTCAATCTATGTAGGCATTCTCACTCCTGATGTGGCAGTTTAACGTTCTTGTGAGAAACAAAGATAGCCTTTTTCTGAACCCAGAGACTAGACTTGAAGTGTAATCTCAGTACCAAGCCAAGCTGAACAAGTGATTTACACCTTTTGACTCACTTATGTTACTAGCACCTGAATCAAACATGCCTGATAATTTCTGAAATGGAAGGCCTCCCTGCACATTGTTCACAAGTTGCATGACTTCTAGATATCATCAAATATTCAAAAACAAAAGCAAAATAGGGTTTTTAGATGTTAAATGTTTTACATAAGTAGTTACTTACTGTAATTGAGATGTGGTCTTAAAAGTGAAACAAAATTATCAAAATAATTTACTGGCTTGCAAGAAATATTTGCTAGCAATATGAGCTGAGAATTTTCCATGCACAATGAATTTAAATCCTTTTCAGAGCAGCTTTGCAGTGTAAATTTTGAAGTTACAAATATCAAATGTGCTAACATGAGCCTGCACCTTTTCAATGAGAATTAGATGCACATATTTCTTTGAGAAGCTGGGCTCTCCATCTTCTCCTTTGCAGAACAGAGTTTCGCTGAGGCCAGCGAAAAAATTTGGAGGAATCATGACAAAATGGGGAAAAAAGAAAAAAAGAAAAAGGTGTTTGGCATGGGCCAGATTAAGGAAAGGCCATTGACTGGGGGCTTCAATTTGTAATGCAAAGTTTGCATTTTCAGAGAAAACTTATTAACCTCATCCCCATATTTAAACAGATTGAAAAATTGTGTTTTCTGGTCCTAAGTTTTAACCATAATGTGGTATTGTGCAACTAAAACAGCCACTGCCTTCATGGTCACCATCCCAGGTTTTTGGGGAAATCCGCGCCATCGGCACTTTGCCAGCCTTGGTCATGAGATGTGAAAATTGTTGCTTCATTTTAACAATTTTACTACCTTTTTATATAATCCAATAGTGTGTAATAGCCGTAGCATTCCCTGTTGAGTAAGCACAAAAGTTTGCCGTTTGCCTGTTTCCATATTTTTCTGTACCTGGCAAGCAAGCAAAATTCATGAATTTTACTAGTTCTTAATAAATACTCAGCAGTGATATGAAGCAGCAGGGGAGATGCAAAGGGAATAATAATTCCATTAAATGAAAAAGAGTAGGATTAAGCCAGTTCATTTATGTTCAGGAAGGAGAAGGAATATGCTTACATAAGATAAAAATAAACTGATGAAATTTCTAATATTTATAGAATATGTCTGCAAAGTAATTTTGATGTGAATAACAATTTGCCTTTAATCTTCCCATCTGAGCCAGGCTTACCTTCAAGTCTGCACTCTCACCCAATTTCTTGAGACCTCCCCCAGGTTTCTGCAGGGAGAGAAGGCAGGAAACTGGGGGTTTTCCCACCCTTGTTGCTGGAAAGGAGTCAATAGAAACTACTCACTTCCCTGTCTAATTCATTATATTTCTGGAGTTATATGGAAGCATTTTGTATAAAAATTCTTCTTTAAGGGAGAGCCTTCAAAAGGCTTTGAAAAGTCATGGCAATCAGGAGAGGCGCCTGAGGACTGGAAGAAGGCAAATGTCACCCCAGTCTTCAATAAGGGCAAGAAGCTGAACCCTGGGAGCTACAGGCCAGTCAGCCTCACCTCAATTCCTGGTAAGGTGATGGAACGGCTCATCCTGGAGGCCATCTCTATGCATGTGGAAGACAGGAAGATGATCAGGAGCAGTCAGCATGGATTTACCAAAGGAAAGTAATGCTTATATTGCCTTCTACAGTGGGACAACTGGCTGGATAAATTAGGGGAGAGCAGGGAATGTTGTCTACCTAGACTTCAGAAAGGATTTCAACACTCTCTCCTATGACATCTGCCCAGACAAGCACAGAAAGTGCTGGCTGGATGAGTGGATGGTAAAGAGGATGAGAACCAGCTGAATGGCAGGACTCAGAGTTGCCATCAGTGGCACAGAGTCTAGTTCAGATCTATAACTAGTGGTGTTCCCCATGGGTCAATAGAGGATCCAGTCTTGCCCAACTTACTCATCAATGGATGAAGGGATAGAGCTTCCTCATCACGTCTGCCGATAATATGAAGCTGGGAGGAGCGTTTGATACCCAAGAGTGCTGCGCTGTCATTCAGAAGGATCTGGACAGGCTGGAGAGATAGGCAGAGAGGAACCTTTTGAAATTCAACAAATGCAAGTGCAGGGTTCTGGCCCTGGGGAGAAAAAACCCCAGGCACCAGTACAGGCTGGGAGCTGACCTGATGGAAAGCAGCTCTGCAGAGAAGGACCTGGGGGTCCTGGTGCACATGAGCTAGCCATGTGCCCCTGTGGCCAAGAAGGGGTTGGCCACGTCAGTTGGGCTGCATGAGGAAGAGCACTGCCAGCAGGTCGAGGGGGATAATCCTCCCTCTACTCATCCATGGTGAGGAATATTGTGTCCAGTTTGGGGGTTCCCCTGTGACAAAAGAGACATGGAGCTCCAGGAGTAAGTCCAGTGAAGGACTAGGGGAATGATTAAGAGTCTGGAGCACCTCTCGTATGAACAGGCTGAGGGAGCTGAGCCTGTTCAGCCTAGAGATAAGACTCAGGGGACCAGCCGCTTGGGAGGAATATAGGACAGTTGTTAGAGGATGTAGGGAGGCAATTAGGACAGCTAAGGCCTCCTTGGAACTCAATCTTGCTAGTCGGGTTAAAGACAATAGAAAGGGCTTCTTCAAATACATAGCAAATAAAACTAACACAAGAGGCAATATAGGCCCACTGCTGAACGAAGTGGGTACCCTGGAGACAGAGGATATAAAGAAGGCAGAGGTGCTGAATGCCTTCTTTGCCTCTGTCTTTACTCCTGCAGACTCTCCCCGAGGGCCCCGGATTTCTATAGCCCCAGAAGGAGTCAGGACAAAGGAGGAGTTTGCCTTGGTAGATGAGGATTGGGTTAGGGATCAGCTATGCAATCTGGACATCTGTAAATCGATGGGTCCGGATGGAATGCACCCACGGGTGCTGAGGGAGCTGGCGGAGGTCATTGCTAGGCCACTTTCCATCATCTTTGGTAAGTCGTGGGAAACGGGCGAGGTGCCTGAGGATTGGCGGAGGTCACACCAATCTATAAGAAGGGCAAGAAGGAGGACCCGGGTAATTATAGACCGGTCAGCCTTACCTCCATCCCTGGAAAGGTGATGGAACAACTTATTCTTGACTCCATCACTAGGCATATCAAGGATGAGGGGGTCATTAAGAACAGCCAACATGGTTTTATGAGGGGGAAGTCATGTATGACCAACCTTATAGCCTTCTATGAGGAAGTGACTAGGTGGAGGGATGATGGTAGAGCGGTAGATGTAGTTTTTCTTGATTTCAGTAAGGCATTTGATACTGTCTCCCACAGCATCCTCATAGATAAGCTAAGGAAGTGTGGGCTTGACGATCAAGTAGTGAGGTGGATCGAGAACTGGTTGAAAGGAAGAAGGCAGAGAGTTGTGGTCAATGGCGCAGAATCTAGCTGGAGGTCTGTGACTAGTGGAGTTCCTCAGGGGTCGGTGCTGGGACCGGTGCTGTTTAATATTTTCATCAATGACCTGGATGAGGGAACTGAGTGCACCCTCAGCAAGTTTGCTGATGACACAAAACTGGGAGGAGTGGCTGACACACCAGAGGACTGTGCTGCCATTCAGCGAGACCTGGACAGGCTGGAGAGTTGGGCGGGGAGAAACTTGATGAAATTTAACAAGGGCAAGTGTAGAGTCTTGCATCTGGGGAAGAACAACCCCATGTACCAGTACAGGTTGGGGGTTGACCTGCTGGAAAGTAGTGAAGGGGAAAGGGACCTGGGGGTCCTGGTGGATAGGAGGATGACCATGAGCCAGCAATGTGCTCTTGTGGCCAAGAAGGCAAATGGCATCTTAGGGTGCATTAGAAAGGGAGTGGTTAGTAGGTCAAGAGAGGTTCTCCTCCCCCTCTACTCAGCCTTGGTGAGGCCGCATCTGGAATATTGTGTCCAGTTCTGGGCCCCTCAATTCAAGAAGGACAGGGAATTGCTTGAAGGAGTCCAGCGCAGAGCCACAAAGATGATTAAGGGAGTGGAACATCTCCCTTATGAGGAGAGGCTGAGGGAGCTGGGTCTCTTTAGCTTGGAGAAGAGGAGACTGAGGGGTGACCTCATCAATGTTTACAAATATGTAAAGGGTAGGTGTCAGGATGATGGAGCTAGGCTTTTTTCAGTGATATCCAGTGATAGGACAAGGGGCAATGGGTGTAAACTGGAGCATAGGAAGTTCCACGTTAACATCAGGAAGAACTTCTTTACTGTAAGAGTGACAGAGCACTGGAACAGGTTGCCCAGGGGGGTTGTGGAGTCTCCTACACTGGAGATATTCAAGGCCCGCCTGGACAAGTTCCTGTGTGATGTACTGTAGGTTACCCTGCTCTTGCAGGGGGGTTGGACTAGATGATCTTTTAGGTCCCTTCCAACCCTTGGGATTCTGTGATTCTGTGATTCTGTGATTCTGTGTGTGTGAAGGGAGGGTGTCAAGAAGATAAGGCCATACTTCTCTTGGTGGTGCCAAGTGATAGAATGAGAGGCAATGGGCATAAACTAGACCCCAGGAAGTTCCATCTGAGCACGAAGAACTTCTTTACTGAGCATTGGAGTAGATTGCCCAGACAGGTTGTGGAATCTCCTTCCCGGGGGATATTCAAGAGCCATCTGGACACAGTCCTGAGCAGTGTGCTCTAGGTGACCCCACCTGAGCAGGGGGTGTGCACTATATGTCTCCCGGTGGTCTCGTCCAACCTCAACAAGTCTGTAAGTCAGTGAGAGCTGCAAGCTGCCAGCATGACCCTAAACAGTCCTATGGACCAGACAGCAAATGCCTCTCTCAAGCAATTGCTCACCTGCAGAGCTTTACATGGCTGTACCAAAAAAAAAAAACCACTAGGCACAGAGAGAAGATTTACATTTTGTCCACAGTTTAACATTAAAGAAGAATATCCCACTCCCTGTCAAGCAGAACCAGTCACCGGTTATTTCAATACCAGCACTGTTGTTGCTGGGTTACTTCTGGGAAGCCAGAAGCATGTAGTTCAGTGCAGTGATCCAGTCCACAGTGATTGTTAGGACCAGTGGAGCACTGCAGCAAACCTGTATGAAGAGGCTGGATATTCTGGATCCACAGCTCTCATCATAGCCATTCACTTCTCTTTTGCCACTATTTCAGATGCTGATGGTTGGCTAACACCTATCCCCCTCTGTAGACAGCATAGAAATTTGATATTGTGCACTAAGTTTTCCTCCAAAATGTTCATCTCCTGTTCCACTCATCAACATAGTTGTTATTTCAGTAGGAAAATTACTTTCTGTAGGCACTTGGCCACATTTCAGCTCCAGTTTTGTCATTTGGTTTTAGCTAAAAAGCATTTCAGTGCTGACTGGGAGGCAAATGCTCAGCAGGAGGAGCTGTTTTCTGCCCTGGCACCAGTTGGCCTGGCCATACTACTCCCCTTTTCACCATGCCCAGCTCACGCTTGTGCAAGTTCATGTCCATCTCTATCCCACCAACTTTTCTTTGTTATGTCTTTTCTGTTATAACAGTCTCGGTACATGCAAAACCTAGTCTTGTCTGACATATTAGGAGACTGCCTAATCCCTCTTTTAACAGTTTTAATTGTGTTTGCATGTTGGCCAAGATCGTGGAGCAGTTGTCATCATCACATGTCCCCACTTAAGCCCATGGACTGTCAAGGTGATGATCAGAGCTGTTATTTCAACACCAGTGCACACACAAAGCTGGGCTGGGATGGAGACAAACCTCCATAGGGGAGTAGGCACTACCACAGGGAAGAAAAACAAAACAAAGGAAGAGTTGGAGACTGGAATGGCGAAGGAAGAAAAGAAAATTGCAGTTACACCTAGGTTTGGTGCAGCTTATAAGGCAATTGGTGTCACAGCCACTTCTCCCATTACAAAACATGTCTGTGGATGGTGACAGAGCACCTCTACTCTTAGGTAAACCTGGTCCATGGAGTTACAAGGAGATCAACTTCCAGCTCACATCTTTGCAAACATTCTTCAATGATGTAAAGGAAATCTGGACAGTATTTTGTAGGATTATGTTGCAGTTTATAAAACAGAAATATTGTTTGGCTTCCAGGGAATCACACTAATGACGCTGGAGCTGCATGTAATTCTATAACATGGGACCAAACTCCACAGCTGGCTACCCAAGCAAAACTTCACTGTCATCACAGAGGAGATATTGATATGCCCAACTAAAGCATACAGAAACAGATTCCACTGCAAATTAACATAATAAGTTAAAGGCAAAATCTTGGAGCACATTCTCCTCGAAGGCATGCTAAGGCATATGAGAAACAACAAGGTGCTTGGTGACAGCCAGCATGGCTTCACTAAGGGGAAATCCTACCTGACCAATTTGGTGGCCTTCTGTGGTGGGGCTACGGGACTGATGGACAGGGGTAGAGCCGTTGATGTCATCTACCTGGACTTGTGCAAAATGTTTGACACTGTCCCACACGACATCCTTGTCTCTAAACTGGAGAGACATCAATTTGATAGGTGGACCACTCGATGGATAAAGAACTGGCTGGATGGCCGCACACAAAGAGTTGTAGTCAATGGCTCAATGTCCGGCTGGAGACCAGTAATGAGTGGTGTCCCTCAGAGATCGGTGTTGGGACCGGTCTTGTTTAACATCTTCATCGCTGACATGGACAGTGGGATTGAGTGTGCCCTCAGCAAGTTTGCAGATGACACCAAGCTGTGTGGTTCGGTTGATACGCTGGAGGGAAGGGATGCCATCCAGAGGGACCTTGACATGCTTGTAATGTGAGCTGATGCCAACCTTATGACGTTTAACCATGACAAGTGCAAGGTCCTACACCTGGGTCGGAGCAATCCCAGGCACAGCTACAGACAGGGCAAAGAAGAGATTCAGAGCGGCCCTGCAGAGAAGGACTTGGGGGTGCTGGTCGATGAGAAAATGAACATGAGTCAGCTTCAGTGTACGCTCGCAGCCCAGAAAGCCAACTGTATCCTGGGCTGCATCAAAAGGAGCGTGACCAACAGGTCGAAGGAGGTGATCCTGCCCCTCTACTCTGCTCTTGTGAGACCTCACCTGCAGTGTTGTGTGCAGTTCTGGTGTCCTCAACATCAAAAGGACATGGAACTGCTGGAACAAGTCCAGAGGAGGGCCACGAGGATGATCAGGGGACTGGAGCACCTCCCGTATGAAGATAGGGTGAGAAAGTTGGGGCTGTTCAGCCTGGAGAAGAGAAGGCTGCGTGGAGACCTCATAGCAGCCTTCCAGTATCTGAAGGGGGCCTATAGGGATGCTAGGGAGGGACTCTTCATTAGGGACTGTAGTGACAGGACAAGGGGTAATGGGTTAAAACTTAAACAGGGGAAGTTTAGATTGGATATAAGGAAGAAATTCTTTCCTGTTAGGGTGGTGAGACACTGGAATGGGTTGCCCAGGGAGGTTGTGAGTGCTCCATTGATTCGGAGAAAACTCCAGGAACAAACTTGCCAACAAAGTTTTCAAGCTGACAAGCAGGTATACTTTATAGCGGCGCCGAGAGACACGGGGGATAGCTCCACCTAACGTGTGTCTCTCTAGTTGCCACACATGCCGTCCTTTTATAGTCTCTGGGCATACATACATATTCATGAGGCTACGTATTGATTACATCATTTTCCAGAAAGCTCCCCGCATGCGTACAGAATTGTGGTGGTGGTCTCTGAGGGTCGTTTACTTCTTCCAACAATCTTCATCACTTCTGGCAGCCTTTGAAGCATGCGCAGTAGATGTTTATCCCAGTTTAATTGGTTCGTTAGCACCAGAGACTCCCATCCTCCTACTTATCAGTTAATTTAGCTGTAGCCCATCCTGGACACCTGCCGTTCCCAGATACTCCTTATCCCTATGTCCTGTTTTTCTGGACTGTTTTTCTTAGAACTATGTCAACTACAACGATTTATCTTGTGAGAGAATTCTCAGTGTGTTCTCTAGTTGTACTCTGTTTTTTCTCTATGTATCTTGCACCTCAGTAATTTTCCACTGCTACTGTTACAAAGCCATTAAACTTAACAATACTCAAAACTAATTCTAAAGGTTTATATATATTCCATTTTGTGATTTTGTGCCCCCCTTGTCTCACCATCCCTGGCAGTGTGTCGTGGTTTAAACCCAACCACACAGCCCGTCCACTCACTCCCCCCCCCCCCCCTTCTTGCCCTTCCCTTGCTCCTGGAGGGACGGAGAGGAGAATCAAAGAGAATGCAACTCCCACAGGTTGAGATAAGAACAGTTTAGTAACTAAGGTATAACACAAATCACTACTGCTACCACCAATAATAATAATGCTAAAGGAAATAACAAGGGAAGAGAATACAACACCTCAGCACCAGCCGACCAGTAACTCGCCCCACTTCCTCCAGCCGAGCACCGACCTATACCTCCTCCAACCCTGCAGTCCCCCAGCCCTTCTGGGTAACTCTCAGTTACATCCCGAGCATGACGTGCTGTGGTATGGAATACTTCTTTGGTCAGTTTGGGTCAGGTGTCCTGTCTGTGCTTCCTCCCAGCTTCCCCTCCTCCCTGGCAGAGCATGAGGCTCAGAAAGTCCTTGGCCAGACCAAACATTTGAGCAGCAACTAAAAACATCAGCATTATCAGCTCTGTTCCCAGGCCAAAAATCAAACCACAGCACTGCACTAGCTACTAAGAAGGAGAAAAATGACTGCTACTGCTGAACCCAGGACACAGTGTTCAAGGCCAGGTTGGACAGATCCTTGCGTGGCATGGTTTAGTGTGAGGTGTCCCTGCCCATTTTCAGCGGGGTTGGAACTAGATGATCTTAAGGTCCTTTCCAACCTTAACTATTCTATGATTGTATGATTCTTAACTGGACTTTCAGTATCAGGCTAATACTCTCCCAAGCAGCTGATTCACTGATATCCCTTTGCTCTAGCAGGTACTGCACACTCAGCTCACTGCTGCTTTCCATATCTTAATGCCTCACTTCAGCTCTCTTAGTGTTACATCACTGTTGGTCTCTTCAAGAAATGAAAGGATGAGAATTAGTAATTTTTCTGTTAAATTACCTAAGAAGCAAGAGAAATATCTGTGCTGAAACCTGAAAATTGTCCATTTATATACAGTTATGTTCAGGACCTATCACTGGTTACATTTAGATGGTTAGTTTGCATCTCTCCTCTAATTTCACTTTTTTAATTGCTTCACCTTCTGTCACCAGTCTCTCATGGCTCATCATTTGCACATTTCCATGCTGCATTCCCACATTCTGCAAATAGCTAGCTAAATGGAAGGGTACAGTTCCAGCACCCTGCCGGGCTCTTCTAGTGCTGACACCTGAAATTGCCAGGGCTGAGCTCTTGGGATGCTGTGCAACTATCCTCCTGCTCTGCCTTCAGGTAGGCAGGAGTTACATCAAACAGGCAGGAGATCCGCCTGGACTGTGCTTGCCAGCTGTCCAAAACTCCTTCCAGTTGGGCTGTCTTGCTAACTTACAACACTGAACAAGGTGTGGGAATATATAGGGGTGACCCGTGGCAAGGGCAGTTACCTCTTTCAGTCTGAGATGCGGAAGACAAAATGCAAGAGTGTGTATACGCGGCATGCTGTATATATACACTCCTAGAATATATAATTTGTCAAAATCATGTTCCCTTTAACGCCTGATTAGGCTTTCTTGCCTGCCTGAGGCACCAGTAGTTCTTATGGCTAATCAGGACCCCTGGTGCCAGAATAACTTCTCCTGTCCAGAAACCCTTCTTCCCCACTGAAATGAGGAGTGGAAAAAACATCCTGATTTTAAGTCAGATATTTTTACAGGATATCCCTCCTGCGTTCTGGAAGTGTGAAATACTGAATGTGTTGTGCTGTGATTTTAGAGACTATTTAAACATCCTATGGAGATGCCTTATAGAAAAATCTATGCCAGTAGCTAGGCAAATAATGTATAGCCAGCAGATACAAATTTAGGTTGAAGTATGTGAAAAGAAGAGTTGGAAAAGAGGGTGAAGCAACGCAAAACAACTCTGGTTTAATCTTCTGCAGTCAAACAAAAGCACAACTTTTATATCCACATTCAGTAATTTAAATCTGCTGACCTTTAATTCTCACTTTGAGTCTATAAAACAATGTGAAATCCATATTTCAGGTAAATATGTGACCTTGTGCCAGAGTCAACTCGATAAGCTAGAGACTGAGAGGATGTGGCAAGGGATAGTCTGTTAAATAAAGGTATGGTATGAAGGATATTTCTTTAACACAAATATTTCACCTCTTGATATTTACTGTGCAGGCTGTGGCTGTGAAATCCTTCCCTTTGTGCATGGACTTTTTTTGCTGTTCACATTTTCATTTTTCTGTGTGCTCCTATTAAAATTCACATCACGCCGTGGTTCGGTTCTATTGAAAAAAAAGAAAAAGAATCCCGTGGTATTCTTTCTCTGATACATTCCTGTGTGCATTTTTGGTAGCGCTTATCTCACCTCCATTGATATTGTTAAAGTTTCATACCAAGCCTTCACACTGTTCTGCTTTTGTGTAATCTTTATAGTAATAGGGCTAATTCAATAATATTCACGCTGCCAAGTGAAGAAGCCCACAATGTAAAACTCAATTACCTTTTCTATTCCTTTTCTCAGTTGCTCTTCTGCTCTGCTTAGTCTTTTATCTTTTTCACTGTAAACAGGTAGCTTATTTAAATTTAATAGACACCACTGCTTTCTTCGTTTCCTTTTTTTCCTTTGAACCTTCTAGACACTCTCATGAGATGTTCATTCACCTTTGTATAATACCATAGTAATAGCAATACAGAAAAAAAATGTAATGATTGCATGCAAGCTAAAGTCCTAATGAACACTGTTTATGAAGAATGTCACTCGGATTCCTAACTGCACTTCGGTAATTTATACAAATTAAATATTCATTACTTTGTACTTCATTAGTTCACATTTGGAATACTTTTTCTTCATTATGGTAGCCTGGGGTAAAGAGATTTTTTAATATGGTTTATTCTGTTATTTTTCAGAAAATCTTTAGTTATAATGTTAGAGGAAAGTTGTATTTATTCCACAACAACCCAGAACATCCACATATTCCAGAGAGTATTTTCTCTCAAGAATATTATGTAGGTTCAGTAATTGTTCAACAGTCTTATTTCAATAACAAAAGTAACTAAATATTTAACCTGATATTCACAGTAAGTTTACTTACTGATTTAATCCCAACTTCTAGTGAATTGTAATTTCATTAGCATGAGCAATATCTGACAAATGGTAAAGCATAAAGTATATGCTCTGCACTGTTGCCTTGCGTTGCTCACTCTTAGCGCTGATTGCCATACCCTCGAGCAGGTTTATTTGGTGTAGGAGGCAGATGCTACTTGCCAACCTTGAGAACGTGGAAGGAGTTACAAGAGTGGTGGTGGCTGGGGGTCCAGTTGCCGTGGTCCCCTCACAAGGGAAGGTGACCATGGGATTGCCTCTGCCCCACAAGACCCTGTCCAGCACACAGAACTTCTTCCTGCTGTTATTTGAAACATCAGAAGGACGTTGACAGAGTGAAATCCCTTGAAAGGTTTAGTGCCTTTGATTTGCTTTCCTTACATGTTCCTTCATCCTCAGACACAGTATCTGCAGATACAGTCCATCTCCAGACAGATATAGAAAGCCTCCTCACAAGCTGTGCAGCACTTTAAAGCAGAAAAGCATTTTCTGATGTGTATGGGTGATAAGCCATGTCAAACCTTGTTGTTCATACTTGAAACTAGGAAAGCTTGCAATTTCAACAGAATTTTGGGCACACCACAGGTGGGAAATTCATTAAAATATAATCTCAAAAGAGTTTGGGTTTATCTTGTTGCTTTTCAGTGAACACGCAATGTACGCATGTAAAGAAGAGATCCCTGATCTGGTGATCTGGTTATTAGTAACTAAACAAAGAGAAATACCTTGCTCTGTAAGTCAACTGTTGTGTTGCCCCTTGCCACAATAAATAGTCTTTCGATTCTCTTTCCAAGTAGCCTTCAGCAGTAGGACGTGTTTGTACGAGTGGTGGGATCGGGGATATGTGCTGGTCTATCCACACTCAATCAGTGAGGCTGGGGAGTGCTGAGCTGTGTGTGTTGGATGCTTAAGATACAGTGTAGGATCAAGTAGGTATAAAGCAGAGCTGGTAGTGGTTTGGGAAGACCTTCATGAATCCAGGGTTGAAAATTGTTGTCCATGTAACTTCATCAAGGTTACATAGGGAACCCATAGAGGAGTCTTGAAGAATTAGCTTGTTGTGATTTCTTGTTCTACATCAATAACACATTTTGTCCACTACAATATGTTAAAATCAAGTTTGATGCTTTTAGTTGCTGCTATAGGATGCAATAATATACCTGTGCTTAAACAAGGCTGTGCTTTAGGTCCTCATCCTTCCCCAGCCAGTGGGTACTATGTACATTTTGGCAAGCCAGCTATTCTCATTGTGCCTCTGGCAGAGCAAGTGGAAAACTGGGGAGAGAATAGCACTTTACTGAAAAGAAACAGGTGCATCTGTACTGGGCTAATAAATCAGAAACAGGGAAACACTGAATCTGAACAGGGTCCAGCTCTCTGTTGGCCTGCATTTTGCTGCATACTAATTGTCTCTTTTGTAGGAACCACATCAAACACAGACCAAGTCCTACCTCAGAGACTGCATGAAAATCAAATCACTTGTGGATGTTGCTTTATTTGCTGAGAGCAGACATCTCCAAACCATGTTTAGAGCTTCAAGGGGATGTGATGGAAGAAGTACAAATCAAGGTGAGAAACATTATTAACAGTCACTGTTTCTTGTACAAGTAGTTGTATTAAAAGCAATAAATAAGCACCATTTGAAAAGCTTAAGTCAATAGCCAAGTATGGATCAGAAAAGCTGCATGCTTGGTCTTTGCATATTTTATTAAGCAGCTATGTGGGCCATCATATAGTTATTTCCAGTTTAGCTGCTGCCCAGATTGCTTTGTTAGGACCCAGCCCACTAGATCCATGTAGTCCAAAGCTTCTTCAGTTTCTTGCAAACGGCTTCATTTAAATCTACGTTAACATATTGTTGACCTCCTTTCTCATTGTACAACACACATGTAGACCTGCAGCTTAGGAAGAGCTCCCTCACCAGTCGGGAAATTCAATTCTTCATCTCCTGTGTCCTACGCCTTAATGGAGTGTAGCACTGTTTTGTTCCTGGTTTCCTCTTCCTTGATCTTTTGCCCTGAGGATCAGTGCTTATTGTCTCATTCACTCAGTAACTTCAGTGCAACTCTATCCAGAATATGTCCGTATTAGTCCCCAGTTAAATGCTGTGCATTGGCTTGCATTCACACACATCTGTGTGTGCTTATTGGGGTGAGGACTCTGGCACACGTTATCTTCTGATGTGTGTCCAAGTTTGCCTCCCAACAGACCTAAATAGTTTTTTTGTGATAGGCTGTGGATTAATTTCCAGGCACACAGTGCAATAACTGACAGGTTCTGATCCCTTCAGTGGAAGCAACAAGTTTGACCACATGAGCGTACTCCAGGTTCACAGATCTTTACTTCAGGAAGATATGACCAAAGCAACATGGGCACACACACACATCTACACACAGAATTTGCCCAGGCCTTCAAAATGTGCTTCTTCTCAACTGAGCTCTTTTCACAGTTACTGGAGGGCACAACTTCTCTCTTGTTTCAACCACCCCCTCCACATGAGGTCTCTCATCTGATAAGTCCTGCAGAATCCTGGCCATTTTCATTGGGGAGGACATCTGCCTGAAGTGAGCATGTTGCTCGCTTTACCTCCACTGGTGCCACAGAGCTCATCCATCAACATCACAGTATGTTGAACACTGACAGATTTCCCCAGCAAAGCAGTGGCTAGTTCTGAACTTTGAATAAATGTGACCGAATATCACTCATGGAGATGGGTTCACTATTGGAAGTAAGAGGATTGCATGTTTAATGCAAGAAACACATAGAAATTATGCTTCTAAGCAGCGTTTGCAAATTAGCAGGGTCCCAATGTGTAAATAAGAACATCTGAAGACACAAACATTAACATATGAAATTAATATCTTCTGCAAGGCACTTACACAGCTTGAGGCAAAACTCAGGATGGTTAACGAACCCCCTTGTGTGTATTATCCAACAAGAAGACCTGTGTCATCAAATATTTTTATTATTAGCTGACACTGCCTACGCTCTAGAATGCAACCGTAATTGAGAGCTGCAGTTATGATTCCTAGTGCAAGCTCTACAAATAAAACAAAACCCTAAAACAAAGCAGCATTTTTGATAGAGTAAATCATACACCTGACAGATCTAATAATACAGTTATAGCTTATCCCAGTCATGCACAGCAATATGAATTCTGTGCTTACTTCACTATGCTTTTAACACATTTGAAAATGATGTGGCCTAGGATAAACCTTGTATTTCATCATGAGCATTCAGGGGAGATAGGAATCGTTTGTAAGTAGCACACACAATGCTACGAAGATAGCATGGTACCGTGAGCTGGAAGGGTTTCGCTGTATTTGTTATTAAATGTCCTTGCATTGCTAACCATCAAATAAATAAATAGATAAACAGCTAAATAGATAAATAAATACCATCAATAGCGCAGAGACATTTGAGGGTGCAACAGCATACAAATACAGTGCTGCTGTTTATAGCCATCTCACTGGTGGCAGGTCATTTTACTGAAACAGAGCAGAGCATCCCAGATTCATGCATATAGCTAGTCCTTGAAGAATGTTAATGGTTTCTCGTTCAGTTATGGGTAGTTTTGAGACCCCAGTAACAGTCAGCTTTGTCACTCTATGTCATAAATTGGAAGGAGATAGGAGAGAAGAAATTCACCTACCCAAACACCTCGGGCAGATGTTATTCAGGAAAGTAAAAAGGCTGGGGGAGGAGAATGGTGTGAAAAAGTAGCCCATGATTAACTAGTCTAAAAATGACCTGTGGTATTTGGTGTTGGGTGATGCAGGAAGATAAAATGGCAACAGAAGGGTAGAGACCCAAAAGGACCTAGGAGTGGCAGCAAGTCAAGTTCCAGCCTCCAGGGTATGTTCCCACTTGCTGCTGACAATTCTCACCTCTCCACAGGTGACCAGCAACATGTGTCTGAGTCTTTCTGGCATTCATGAAGTCTAAAACAGTGTGGGGACTTGCCTAACTTAGCCAATAGGTGTGCAAGAGACCTGGGTGCCTCTTAGCCCTGACCTTCTCTGAGTTGGAAGTGCTTTGGAGTAGACATCAGGGAAGTGTCTCTGGGGCTCTACTGAGCCTTCTGCTCGAGCATGCAACTATAGGCAAAGGAAGTTGTCACCTTTCCTTATGCAGTAAGTCTGGTCTGAACTCATAGAGAAGAAAAGTGTGAGTGCAATTTCTCTGCTGCCCAAAGCCATGTGCTAATCACCTGCAGTGGGAGATGTAGCCAGGGTACCCCATCTCAGGGAGAAGGACACCTGAGCTCAAGGTCAATGTCTGTAGGGCCTTACAAGACCTTGTATGTGGTAGATAAGGAGCAGCCATGGGAGGTAGGTGGTGTGGCTGCCCTTCCACTTCTGCCACCACTGGAGGCCTGAGCATGCCATGTTGAAAGAACAGCCCCAAAACCAACAGTGGGCATTTCCCGCTGTTGTAGAATCATAGAATGGTTTGGGTTGGAAGGGACTTTAGAGATCATCTAGTTCCAACCCCCCATACTCACAACATTAGCAGCAAATGTGTGAGGTTCTGAACATACAAATTGCATGAATCACTTATAAATAAATAGTGTAAGGAACTGAATACATGGTTATGTATTCGTTCTCATGATAGTATACAGCTCTCTAACAAATTTTAAAAGGAAATGCAGCTACAAATCTGCTAAGTTGTAAATATTGTACTGCAATTACTATGCCTTTCTGCAGTCATAGATCTCCTGAAAAGATCTCAGGGCTTTTTATGTTGAATTTTACTTGTTTCCTGAGCCTATGACAGCTGCTTGTAATACCAAGTAAAATAACACTTCACTTACTATTTCAGACACAGAACAAATAAAACATAGTACTTATTCCTTTGTTTTTGCAAGACTTTCTGACTGGGATTCTTGTGATGATGGATCTCCCAATTTTTTAATTTCTCTTCACTCTTGAAAAAACCTTTCAAAGGCATAAATTAGATAAGGCCAGGGACAGATTTGTAATATCTCATCTTTTCCTGGAAACAGTAAGAAATCAGATAAGTCCTCAAGCAGAGTGCATTAAAGGTGACAGAACAGAGATCTTGCAGAGACCTCATCAAACACAGACAATATTCAGCATTAATTCAGTGTCCGTTTTGATTCGTTGCAGTAGGATGCAAAATGAGGCTTGAGTGACAACTTTATTTAGTAAGTCATAGGCTGTTGAAAATTTTATGAAATGATGCAACATACATGCAAAAGAGTGGGTCTTCTTATTAGAAATGCTTGATAAGATACAGTGAAAATGTGAGTAATTTTCATTAGCTATTTGTCAATAAAAGGCATGGAAAATAAATTAGATGAAACCCCTGCTCTGCATAATGCTGCCTTTGTGTTTGCAGAAGAAACCTTATCGCAATACCTTTTAATAATGTGGAGCATCTATGGCAGCGTTTGCTGTTTTACCCCATTATGCCAGGAATACTAATTGTTCACTTCATCTTGCCTACAGCCAAAGCTCCCATTTGTAATTTGGAGCATTATCCTTTCTGATACTGTTACATCAGTGGTGCTTATGAAACATCTGGCAGTTTCATTGCTGTGGACACACTATCTTAACCAAAGGTGTATTTTCAGATGCAGACTCCCAACTTTTCTCAGAAAAACCAATGTATGTGCAATGGCTTGTGTCCTGCGCAAGGACAATTGTATTGTACCTCACGCTGAATTAAAACCCTCAGAGAGAGTCAGAGATAAAAAGGTGACGGGAGTGCACAGCCCCAGGGCACTATAATGAATATCATTCTCATGGAAGGTGTCATTACTGCTGGCATTTGAGATTGAAAATAGGAAAAGTTATATTAAACCTCTCTCATAGTAATAGTAATAGCTATCCTTTAGAATAATTTTTAAATTAACCTTATTAGTAAACTCATCTAGGTTTAGCTCTTTCCCTGATTCCCAGCAGAGGAATTCTTCAGCAGGCTAATGCCAGCTATGTGTTTCCCCCTCTTCTGACAGCTTTCCTTGAACTCTACATAGAAATCAATTTACCTCCTCATTCTTCATACAGGCAGCAGCTTCTACATAGAAATAGTCCTTTAAAAAGAAGCCAATTAAGGGGCTGGCAAACTGTTTTCAGAAATGAAAGCTGCCTGTTCCAAAGCACTGAACACCAGAGCCAAGTACAGAGCAAAAAAAAAAAAACCAATTTGCTTTTTGCAATTTAAAAGCAAACCTATCCTGGCACAAGATACTTCTAAGTGACATGGGGCAAAAGGAAGACAACATAGTTAAATATAGAAGAATAATAATTTTCCTTGGCTCTCTGTAGTAGCACACAAATATCTGTGAGTAATGCCCCAATGCTACCAGTGAGCAGGGCACTTAATAAACCCCAAACAACTGTCACACACAGGTTATAAGGTCATTTCTCACATGTAAGATAAGCTGGAAATCCATCCAAAGGATGGAATCCGAGGAAGTGTTATGAAGTTTACTGGAAAATAAAAAATGGTTTTCACATGTTATTTTGTTTCTCAAGGGCATTTTGATAAACAGATGCATAGACTGTCAGTGCTTGCCCACAAGAAATGAAAGAAATCAGTTCATGAGGATTTAAAACAATAAGTGTCGTTAGTGGCACGTTATATTGTTGTCAGTTATATAAATACAATAAAAATGTACAATTATGCAATGATGAAGTTCATGATGCATTTCAGAGCTTTTTCCTGATTATATTTGAAATACTGTAGGTAAATTTTATTGTTGCCTTTTGGTAAAAAGGTAAAACTGAAAAACATAGTTCAAGGTCAAAGGCCATACTGATTTAACTCTAAATGAAGCACCAAAATCCAAGCCCAGTGCTGTAAGTAGGTAGCTGGGCACAGTGTTTCGGAAGCTCACCTGTGGTTGCTGCCCTTTGATAGCGGAGGCTGCAGCTGAAAATCAAAATCTCCTGATTCACCCTTCAGGCAAATCAAATTCAAGCCTCTTGCTTCAAATGAGACTCTTAAAATTTACTGTGGAGGGCGGTTGAATGAGTCAGGAGCAGCAAGCCTGCTGCTTTAACCACTGACCAGAGGGCACGCAGACCAGCCTCTGTGCTGAAGGTCCTTTGGTATGCGTTTTCCCAAGTGGTGCCTTTGACTTCCAGTGACCCAGATTGTAATGGAACTGCCCTGCTGGTAGCTGCCACCATCCAGCTGAACATATGAAGTCTATTTTTCACCAAACACTTTGGCTTCCTATTTACTCTTGGCCGCTGTGGGAAGTGTTGCCTCTATTTATGATAAAGGAAAGTGTAGCTTGCGGTCTGGCTGCCTAGGATCCCACCTTCCACCTCATGATCTTCCATGGCAACTGGGGTCATGTGGAGTGCTGGTATTAGCTACCCTCATATTTCAGTGGCTCTTCTGCAGCAAGAGGCCCCCGTGCATTTGGATACAACCTGAATTCAGGCGCCTTTCCAGCGTGTGGGATGTGGGAAGTTTCTTTTCTCTGAGACAGGGAAAGGGAGCTGGCAGGGATCTCTATTCCAATAATCTTTCTGTCTTTTGCCTTTGAAAAGAGGCAGATACGTGTGCATGTTGTTAAACTGCACCAAGATGGGCCAGTAGAGCAACTTTTGTGAATGTAAAAATAGATAAAATAAAAAATGCTTTTGAGAAGGCTACTAGAACTCCAGGCAGGCATAGATCTGGACCTAGATAAAATCTGGAATGAATTTATGCGGCAGTGATTTGAATCTTCTTTGAGGTCGGTTAAGGGAGGGAGACCGTCTTCACACATCTCACTCATCCTGCAGTCCCATGTAAGCAGGCTGCTACTGACAGAGGTCTGATGGGCTCTCCTCCCCATGTTCCCAGCTGAGGGTCACAACAATCCCTGCTGCTGTATCACTCTCCACCTTAACACGTGGTCCTGACTATGCAGTGCCGAATTCAATAAAGCACAAGATTCTGTTGGAGAAAGTCTAATAATCCCACCAGAAACTAAAAATAGGAAATTATGTAGGAGGGAAGAGCCGAAAGCTTCACTGTCCACAAGCTCCCGTTTATCCAGCTGCAAATGGAAGACAGATGTCCACAGGAAAGCAAATCTTCTCATAGGATGAGAAAGCACAATGTGTCAAAACTTCCCAAGCATTGCTTCAGTGTGTAATGTACGGCTTCAGGAGTGCAAGCAAGCAAGAGAGAGGTGGGAAAAAATGGGAACAGAAGCGTGAAGAAATAGAGACCTGCCTCTGCAATGTCCTTGGCCCCACAACTTGCCACAGCTGCTCTGTGCCCCACACCACTGATACCTGTAAAACCCTGGGCCGGAAATCAAAGAATGAGTAATCAGGGTTTTTTCAGCACCATACTATTTCAGACACCTGCGTATAATGCACATTGTGAATGATTGCCTGGATCAGTGAAGAGATCTCACCATGGTCTCCACAACCAACAGGACAGAACGGGAACTTCCTGCATGCTTGGGAGCTCCCGCTTTGATTAAACATCTGAGAAAATTCCCCAAAGACCATTATGCTCAATCAATACGACATTGCTTCAGCTAACGAAATTCTTTTAACATCCAAGATCCTTTGAATCACGGATTAGAGAGGGCAGGTTAGTTCAGGTTCTGAACTACATTTAAAATGACATAATTATCTAGTAACCTCACTGTATATATTAGAACATTTATTTTCAATTGAAAACCCCAGTGTCCTTCAAATTCTATTTTAAAAACTGTAAGAAGTGATTGTATTAATATTTTGAAATATTTTGAAAGCTTGAACAAGCTTTCAGACTTGTTAATATCACTCAAAATCAACTGGATATTCTTTAACATAGGAAAAGAAATGAATACATCATGTAATTATTGCTGACATCTAGTAATTGTGAAGTTAAGACAGTCAAAAGCATAACTACTTAGATGACTGTATTTATTGCTGGGTTGTGGGTATTTCATTGTCAGTAAAATATTTTTCTACTATAAAAACCAGATGTATTTCACTATATAAAGCACATTTCTGAATGAGATTTGATGGAAGCAAATTAGTTAATAAATTATCTGGTCTTGATTTTCCTTGTTTATGTTAAAAATAAAAAAATCTTACCTGGGGTTTTGTTGCCATACTGCCTGTGCACATATTTAAGATTTTATTCCTTGTGCCACAATTATAAAGTTATGGCTTGTTGGAAAGTGTTAAATGTTATACTAATACAACACTGCCAACATTTTCACAGAAAGCCTCATGCAGAACTCTAATATATGAAATACTTTTTCAGTTCTAGCCTACCAAGTTATACTTAAATATTCTTTTTAGTCCAAGATCCCCACAAATAATCTTCAAAACTATTAAGTTATGTCCTCGACTGTGGTACTATTTTCCTACTTCACTAACTGAAATATTCAGGACTAACTGTTTTGGAATAAAAGGTCTCAAGGTTATGGGATTGTTTTGTTGTTGGTTGGTTTGGGTTTTATTGGTTGGTTTTTGTTTCTTGTTGCTGTTGTTGTTGTTGGGGGCTATTCTTAAAAGAGGAAAACCAGCAGAGAGATGACAATGAAACTGAGCCCGGTTTTGCAGGTATGGTGGATATGGGCATAGGAAGGCCATTTGCCATCCCAGTTTTCATACTGTCTCACTGTTTCCTCACTATCCCTTTTTCACCCATTATAGCCACCTGCCCCGTGTTCACTAACACCTCCTAACTGCTCACTGCTTCTTTCGAGCATGCACTATAATTCATATTGGGGACTGTAGTATAGGACAAGGGGTAATGGGTTTAAACTTAAACAGGGGAAGTTCAGGTTAGATAGAAGGAAGAAATTCTTTACTATGAGGGTGGTGAGGCACCGGAACAGGCTGTCCGAAGAACTTACCAGGGGTGGTAAATGCTCCATCCCTGGCAGTGCTCAAGGCCAGGCTGGACAGAGCCTTGGGTGAGATGGTTTAGTGTGAGGTGTCCCTGCCCATGGCAGGGGGGTTGGAACTGAATGATTTTAATGTCCTTTCCAACCCAAACCATTCTATGATTCTATAATACTTTTTATAAAAACACATTCACTAAGCTCCCATGAATGCAACCAAAATTCTTACATTGTCAAATGAAAAATACAAATGTGGTATTATTTTTAAGTGCCTAACCTTTCTGGTTGTAGATACAGCAAATGCTGTTGTTTGTTATATGTATTATGCTGATAGGTAATGAGACTGCCCAAAATCATGATGACTGTGCTTAAATTTCAGGAACTTTTGAGATATGGCTAAGAACACTGAATATTTGGTGTTATGCCCTACTTTTCAGCTGTGTGCATTCAGTAAAGTAGGTTTTATTTCTCTTTTATATATATATATATATATAAATATATATATAAAATCTGTATTTTAGAAAGTAACAAAAAAAACGTATTTTCCATTTCTATATTACATGGTGTAACTCATGGACTCCCAGCATTTCGTATTACAGCTTCAGCCTATAAACATGTTCTGAGATGAAATATAGGACACAAATCAGATTGGAATCCAGATTTTCTTTACATATCTGGTAGAACTGTAAAGAAGATGCCAGGTACTGAAGGGCTGATCCTATAACTCTTTTGGGGAAGCTCCCTGAGGTGCAGAAAAAGGAAGAGGAAAACTATTAGATGTCTAAATCAAAGGGATTTTGCTGCCTGAGAAAAAAGCAAATGAGTATTTTAATGAATTAAAATTATTAGAATATCCAATACAAGCAGGCTTGACTTAATCATGATATCATTGAATTAAAACCTTTTGGCCCTTACATCAGGTGAACCACAAAGAAGACACAGGCCCTTTTCCCTGTTTATAATTGCATCTTGATCACAATTTTTTGTAGGACATTGTTAGTTATAAATTACGACACACAAAAAAAAAAATCAGGAATGCATTCTCTAAAAAAGTAATGCAAGTCTGTATCAGGGAACTGCAGAAATCACAACTTGGCTGTCAGCCTAGACAAAATCTATAGATATATCCAATACTTTTCATAGGAAATTATTTTATGTCATGTCAGATTTTGGCTGTCCTCATACAAGGATGGAAGTACAATGCAGGAAGCACTGTATTTCAAATCTTATTTCTTTCACTGAGCTAGGGCAAAGATTAGTTCTCCAGTAAACCATTCTTCCCGTCTCTCTTGGAGCCTATAAGACCTAACAACATTGGTTTTGTTTTGCACGAAGTTCTTGCTCGACTTTCTGTTAGAGCAGTGTCTTTTCAAGTCCTTGAAAACTGCAGTAGGCATGAAACATGAATGTTTGTTTTAACAAGAAAATAATTACTTGCTCCATTTTTATATACTGTATGAATCCGGGGAGGGGAGATGAAGGAAGGAAGAACAAAAGAATCACCAGAACAGTAAGGTGATGAAAACACGATAAAATTGGTAAAAAAATGCAAATAGGAGACAGGCAAATTCTCACCACAAACTTTTTCAGCAAAGTCAGTACTGAGATGATCTGCCTACCACAAGAACACAGTTATAAAGCCTTTGTGTAGGACACTCACCCAGCTGAAATTCAGGGCACATCTCATTGTTGGTTCAGCTTTATAACACAAACCTTGCTATCACTATGAAAGGCCCCTACACTGTACAAACACACTTATGCACGTGCACACAAATACACCCCCTCCTTCCATTCATCCAAATTGCCAGTGTCCAAGGCCAAAGTCACTTCTCTGTAGACCGTAACTAAGGGGTATTTGAGAAATGTCATATGCAGGATGGAGCCGACACAGCGGATGATACACAAAGTCTCAAAAATCTCAGAACTTTTGCAGCTTTTTCTTTTAAAAAGCAGTATCACATTAATTCTGATTATTTCCCTTTCTTGTACATGTTCCCCTTCAGTGCTCTTTCCTCCAACAATGGAGTTAGAAACTGTGAAGAATAGGAAAAGTCCTGAGATACTAAGCATAACCAAAGACATCTATTTCTCACTATTGACTGATGCAAGAGGAATGTAAGCATGGAGCTGATATACTTTCACGCAGGTGGCAGCAGGCATGAAGGAAACCAAACAGGAATATAAGGTAATAATATCCTGCTTTACTGCTTAGCTGGGTAAACACTGTCCTGATTAAAACAGATTTCCCCTTATAACACTGCAGTTTTTCATTATAAAACAAATTCCTCAGTGACTCAGTTTCCCCAAATGTCATATCAAGACTTTCAGTTTGCATGTCAAACATGGCTAGTAAGTACACCCAAGGAAAAAAAGCATCCCTGGAGTCCTCAATAGGCTATCAGGTTGTCATTATGCTTAATTATCACTTGTTCTTTCTCCTTTTCAAAATTTCACTTTAAAAGTTTTTATCAGATCATCAGAATTTTTTCTTCAGTATAATCAATTTATTTAATGTTTATCATCATTAAGGCTCTTAGTGGAATCATTTTAAAATAGGCTTTCAGGGTCACTTCGACTCTATTAAGCTTTTAAAATAGATTAAATCCAGGGTCTCTGCTTTCTGAATACAAAAGCAGATCTTGCCTGTAAAGCCAAAAACAATTTAAAACATATGAAATGCAGTAGAATTAATCTGTCCAGAACTAACAGGAAGACTGTATTTATAGCAGCTGATTTATTTGTTTGATATACAGTATGTGCTCTGGTTTATAATTTTTAAGGTGTGTGAAAAGGGTCACATTATATATTACAAAAATAGCAAGCCAATGATTTACAAGGCTTCACATTGTGCCTATTGACCTTCTCAATAAGAAAGGTTGGTGGCTGTAACAGCACTGAAAAATTAAACCCATGGGAGTCAATTTAATGTAGTTTAAACTCTTTAACAACCAGCAAAATAGCCATATCAGCTGTTCCATCTGCAGATTATGTTTCAGTTGTAAAACCCAGTTTTTAATAAAAAGTGCACAAGCTTTCTTTATTCTACAAAGCATGTGTTTCCTCCTCCGTGGAAGCAGCTGCTCCGTAGCTTTCATGTAGCAAGAATGGAAGTATTGTGTTGTAACTGGTCCTCTCAGTGGGATAAGGAAAAAAAAGGAAGAAAGAAACTTCTTAGTAGCAATACAAGTCATTTTGTCCAGTTTCCTTATGAAAATTAATCTCTGAGCTCCAAAGAAAAAATGTACATCTGTTTGTTTGTCCTTTGTTGTGGATAAATACACTAGTCTACCCACAAGGAACACAATATTAGCCTGTGTACAGCTTGAAATAATCAATACCTAGACTTAACAATAGGGTAATGCTTCATGTTAACACACTCACTCTGAAAATGAGAGGTTAAGGGCAAGATATCTCTTTTAATTATCAGAGCCATGTGTCATGGACGTTCCAGAAATAATGCTATCTGAACACATCTAAAGCACTGTCAGGTAAATGAAAGGCAAAAAACATTCAAACTGTGATCTTACTTATGATTTATCTCTTTTTTAGCAGGATTATCTGGCTGCCCAAGTAACTTGCACAGATGGAAGCTGGCAAGTGAGATAGTGTCTTCTTGTATCTTTTGTTTATCATCCCTAAGATGCTCAACTCATCCACTTTTTGCAAGGAATTGGACAAAAATAGCCTGGAGATACATAGAGATTCTAAAGCTATGCATTAATTGCCACTATCCTCTAAAACAAAACAAAACCTAACAATAAAACAATGCAGCTAAGACATCAGGTATTCTGATTTTGGGTTACAACTTAGGGGTACCTTCCAGAAAGAAAGTTAATGGGAGGCACACAACACTGGAGATTTAACTATCCCATTTTGTCTGTCTTGGTTTTCTTGACAAAGAGATATTTTTTTATAACTACTACTGTAATGATTCGGTGAAACGTGGAAGCTCACTGAAGGCTCATGCTTCACACTAGAATTTCTCTTCCTGACTAAGGAAGCAAATAACAAGACAGCTGAAGGCAAGAAGATTGGTGTTTGTGCAGAAGCACATGAGAGATGTGAATTAGATTAGAATAATGCACAGTGGTGGAAGTTCTTTTCCAAGTCAGCAAATCTACGTGGAAAGTTCATTATGAGATTTCCTTTATAACTTTGGTCTCCTCCAGGATAGCAGAATATGGTGCAGCAGTAGATACCTTTTTTTATGTCTTCCTGTGAAAGACCACTATATACCATGTCTGTAATTCTCATTCCAGTTACATACTGTATATGAAAAGGTCTCTTCAGTATCTGTTCTAAGTCATAGTTTGATGAGCTGCGTGCTGTAGCGATCTCCACATACACATTTTAAATCCTACTCAATCTGTTAATTAAAGTACCCTGGAGAGACAAAGTGGGTTAACATTTCAGCACTGTGCTTGTTGACGGTTACCAATTTCACTGGAACATGATATTCCCATATTGATAGCAGATGAGCTGAAGGAACAGGGTTGATTGTATTAGCTTGTCAAAAAAAGATATAGACACAGTTACTGAAGCTTTGAAAATGGTTACAATTAAGGAAGTACCATAAAATAATAGACGTCTCTTGTGCTGCTCATGATCCTAAGATATTTTTTGGTTCTGAGAAGACTTCATAAAAGGCAGGTGAAACCATCTGTTACAGCTAGCCAGTGTTAGCAGCAGGAGAGCAGGCTGCCCTGTTGTGCTGCTGGAACACGAGGAAAGCAAATCTAGATGAAAAAATTTCCCACTTACTGAGGCTGTTTTGAAAAAACACACATATGCTTGTCCTCCAAGGCTTCTGCTTTGCTTTATTATGAAACCCAAGCAAAGCAAACTGAAGTTAAAATGCTACGAAGGTGGACAGTGGGTTCAGCATCAGCTTTGGAGAGGTGCACATGGCCAGAGAAAAGCTGACAAAAAGCAGATTCTCGTATTCTTCGCTGCATTATCATATAGTATTGTAAGACATGCTTGTGGAAGAGGCATTTTTCTTCCACCTTCCCTATTGTTTGCTCAGAATTTTCAAAGAAGCATTCAAGGAATATCTGAATCTTTGTAAAACAGAATCAGTCAGTGAGTCAGTAACACTGTCTGGAGATGGCAATAAAAAAGATCTTATTTCTTATTTGATTTGAAAGAAGTGTCTGAATGTGTCCAATATGCCCAGCGTAGGTTTATAACCTTTTGTACCCAAGTTCCCCAGGTTGCAAGCACTTGAACATAACTCCCCAAAATCTATCAGAAAAGCATTCCAAGTATTCAGTCTGACCTGCATAGGTCAAAGATTAAAAAGAAAAAACAGGGCAAAGGCAATTCCAGAAGAGTCATATTAAGGTTCCCTGTATTGCCTACCATATGGCTTGTGGAGATACAGCATTTCTAATCATTTAGTGTCCTGTCACCACAGGAAGCTCATTCTGGACCTTCTGAAGTATCACAAACCACTGCAGACTAATAATCTTCTGGAAGGTCATGTAAGAAAAGTTCAATAATAAAGTAACTGGGACAGAACCTTGACATTTGTGATAATAAACATTGTCAACAGGATCAGCTAGAGTTCAGAGAAACACCTGAATTTCACACGTCAAAATTGCTAGTGAGAAGTATTGGGAAATCGTTTAGACTGACATTTTCCTGGGAGAGGCGATCAGCTGTAGGAATCCTTGTGCCTCAGGCACATTTCAATATTGTCTGTATCCTTTGTCTCCTTGATGACAGAAATCAGAGCTGGAGAAGACTCCCATGTCACCAGACTGGTATACATTTTGAAGCCTTTCCCAGCTCATTCAGTGAGAGAAAGTCCATGCAATGAAACTTGTATCATTTATTTCAGAAGAACATTTCTCATCTTTAAGGAGGGGGAGAAAATCTTTCTTGCATGATTCTTCAATAACTCCGAAGAGCCATGTCTGGTAATGTAAAGTCTGTACTGAAAGCAGAAAGGAAATTACATCTGCTTTACAATTTCCACTGGTGTAACTTAAATGCACATAGTGCAGAGTGATGTAGAATCTGGCCCCTAGGATTTCACTTAAGAAAAGTGCTGTAGCAGTTAAATATCCCCATGCTTTTACTTTCTCTTTTTACTTCTGTTTCAGATCCTGTTCTATCTGTGAAGTCTAAAGCCCATGCAGGAGCTGTAATCATCAGCCATTGTGCAAAGGGAGAAGAGACTCGAGCCTGAGTAGTCCAAGATATTTCCAAGAGCATTGCACTGGTCTCTTCAAGGACTTTACAAATCAATAAATATAAGCTATAAATACAGGAATGGAAAGTCAAATAGAAAAATCACTTCAAATCTCTTAATAGCCATCTCCCAGGTTATAGCAGCAAACCTCCTACTATGGCCGAGATAAAGAAACCAAAACAAAAAAAAAAAAAAGAAAAAGAAAAAAGCTGATGCTTGACATTGTAGCCCATACACTGAGTGGAGATTGACCTCAATAAACAATATATTTGTGTTCTCCAGCCTCTGCTATATTGCCCATGTCGCTGGATCCAGACAGAATTCAGGTTATGGACATGGAAATCCTATTCAAACTTACCAAAGTTTAAGTTCAAAGCCTACTTCTTTCTTAAGGTTTTTGATCATAAGAAAGCTGAACCAAGCTGAACTATATACCAGATATGGGCAGATGATCAAAGTGATTGAGTTTCCATAGCTAGTTTCTATAGGCTGCAATTTGTCATTAAGCTGCAGTGGCTGGCTATATGTGTATATGACACCTAATACATAGGTGGAACAAAAAAGCATTAGCTTACATCATTGCAAAGGTCACAGTTGCCATTTTGTGTAAGTAGCATTGAGATGAGGCTCAGCAAAGTAAAATATTTACTTCTAATTCACACCACCTTCATCATTTCAGCTAACACATTTTACTTCTCACTTGCAACAGACAAGCAGCATTCATGCAATTAGGCAGCATAGCTTATCTGCCAGCTGGTAAGTCCTTATGCCTTCAGTAGTTGGGTTGCAAGCAATTGTCCTGTTATATCCATAGTCTGGAAGGAGCAGGAGGCAGACTTCAACAGACTGAATGCTATGAAACCTTCCCAAGAAGAGAGCATTTCTTACTCCTCTTTACTCTTACAGATCTTCCCAGCACAGTACTCCCACAAAAGTTCTTGACTCATACCCCAGCATGGCTTGCTGTCATGTAGCTTTACACCATTTACCTTAAGGCATATCAGGTTTATTTATTTATACATCAGTGAAGGTATCTTAGGTAAGTAATAGGAGCCAAATAAAACCCTGCTGGTTTTACAAATCAGGATTACTGGCTAAAACTTTCTAATGTCACCTTTAAACAGCGAGGCAGGTCCCAGGATAGCATTAGTGATAATTACCGAGCTATAATACAAGCTGTCAAATCTGTTATAATCAGGGGTTAAAATAATACATACTCTGTACAAAATAATTGCTATAAATGCCCTGAGGTGTAAAAATATTGTTTGAGATGTTGTAAGTAATGCAGCTGGATTTAACTGCAATTTGATATGTCTGTTCTGGTTTTTTCACATAGCCTGGCCCCAAGTGTCTTTTCAGTTCTGCTCTTTAGTCAATGTTAGCCACAAAAGTAATAGTACTTCCATGCACAGTACACAAACATCTGGGTCAGTCTGAGGTCAAAGCTCAACTAAAAGGAGGCAGCATGCAATAAATATAAATGAAGTATATTACTATGATAAATAAAAGCGGTTTACATTAATGCGAACAAGCTTGACTGATAGTGAGTACATTTCTAAGACACAGGGTCAAGCTTGGTGCATCAGAGAGGCTGAAGGGCTGAATGAGATACATTGCTGCAAGCAATTCTGCAACAAAAATCCCTAAATAGGCTATGATCTCAGAGAGCAGACTTATCAATTATGGTAATAAAGTCATCGTGACAGTAGACTTTCTATTGCTATTTTCAGATTTTTACTGTTACTGCCTAAGGAAGTTCTGTTTCTTTCCTGTTACAATTTTTGTTCCAAAAAGTCTAGAATTTGTGCTATTTGTTTAGTTTCATCACTGAGGTTTGCTCTCCCATTTGATTCTTTCCTCTCTGCAACTTCTACTGTCAAGTAAATGTTCTTTAAAAAAATGTGATTTTTCTTTATCTAGAATATACCAATATTTGAAATTTTTATTTAGAAGACACATTCTCTGGGAAAATATGGCAGCAGACCTTCCTGATGGGACCTTGACTTTTTATGTTTGTATGTAGTTTGTATGCAGTGGTGACCTGAGTTCTGACAATGACTAACTCCATATAGCGTAACCCTACACATACCATTCATCTATGAGCCTGCCTGCCAGGTAGGTTTTCAGTGAGGCTCCCTGGAGTACTGTGAAAACAGAGCTTCTGCCTAAAAAGCCCAGTTTGTACTCAAGTACTCAGGATCTCAGTACAGGACTCGGCACTAAGCTGAGTAGCCAGACTTGCTCTCTGGGGGATTAAGGTGCAGAGAAACACAGTGGGAAAAACTTCTTTATTGGACAAAGACTAGAAAATTAAAATAACATAAAACAAAAACAAACAAGCAAACAAAAACAACATCAAAAAAAAAAAACCAGGGCAGTCAAGTGATTCTGGATAAAGTGCTACAGAAAGGAATGGGAGGCATAACTCGTGCCATATCTGATTTCTTTTCCCATCATTTAATAGAGGTCTGGAGAATGAGGAAAGTGTGATGAAATGGTAAACAGCAACACACAAGTCTTCTGTATTTGGAGTGCAAATGACTAGTGACATAGGATGTTCCATTAAATGATGTCCATGAAAAGCAAGCACATAGTGAATCATCCATTCACATGGGCTTGCAATAAGAATGTTGCAGAACTCATCTCTGGGCTGATATTGCTGCTATTTAATGTAGTTTCTAGCAAGACATTTATCATATTTATAGCTACATCTAATCCTTTTTACTATGTTCTTTTTTCATGAGTTCTCCTAGAGAAAGGCTATTCCACAGCTTTATGAAGCTATGAACTGGAGAATAAAGCATGACCTAAAGCAAATGGAGGTGAATGATGCCCACATTATATTGGTTATCCAGATCTGTCAAAGAACCGCCAATACATCAAGCACTGTTGACCAACTTTGCCATGCCTATAGTTTCCAGAACAGGTCACAAAATAGAATATAAGGCGTGCTTCAGAAGCTCTCATTATGTTATCCTGCATCAAGATTTGCAGCAAATCTGAATATTTGCTTCACTTTTTGAAAACAGAAGTTTTATCCTCCTCTGTGCACTACAAATTCCTGGTTTTTCAGAAACAGAATAGGAGCAGCGCCTAACCCTTCTGAATAACCGTTTCCCCTGAGACTGCACGTTAAAGAAAATATGCAGAGCTTATTAAAAATATAGTTGGCTTTCAGACTACTTAGTGTCCTCCAATAATTTGGATTGTTGAAAGAATACAAACACTAAGTAGCAGCTGCTGGACCACACATCATGTGAAAGAAAGAAAACCTTGTTTCTATTGAGAGGTTTCTGAGAACCTTCATACCATGCAAATCCTTCTGCTTCAGCTAAATCCCTGGAGTATGGAGTGTGCTGATACAGTTAAACTCTTCTTGGATCATTTACTTCCCAAGAAGCTTACTTTGCTGCATGCTTGGTGTGCAATTATTTGCAGAGAAAGCCCTGCCCTTTTGCAAAGCGGAAAACAGCTCATAGTAACTCAGCTGACGCTTGGTCTGCCTTTTTTTCTTTTCAGAAGTTAAATTCATTGCCATATCACATCGATTCTCTAAGAAGGTACAAACAAAACAAAAACTCAAGAATGATTCTACTGGATCAGACCAAGTGTTAGTATTCCCCAATATCCTGGATAAGCAAGGGAATATGAGAGCAAGGGAAGAATATAGTGGTGCTTCCTCATGTTCTTGAATTTCCTGAGCCTGAGCCATATCTCTGTGGTTAATTAATAGTCTTTCTTTCATTAACGTCTTCAGTTGCTTTTAGAATCCATTGATATTTTTGCATCTGCTACATTTTGTGGCAATTAATTTTAGCAAACAAATGAGCATCTTCAGTTCTTAATGACTTCATGACTGAAAACTTAGAGAAAACTCAAACTTTTCTGGATTGGATCCTTGAGCTTCCTGTGATATTATTTTCCTCTTCTTCAACATTTAGATATTGATACTTACTCGTCTGTCTCACTGGCATGAGTCATTCTACCAGTTATTTTACTAACATTTGTTAGTAAGACCTGTTGATTCAATAACATGTGTTAATCTGCACTGACGACATTTAGGCAAGGTGTTATTCATTTCTTGATTTTCTTTTTAATTAAAGCTTGTTCAAGACAGCTAAATTTGTGCAAAATACTAATACATGTAACTTCATATGAAACATTTCTTCATGCTGGCCAGTTTCCAGATTTTAATTCAATTTATGAGTCCTAGATATCAGTGGAGAGAAAGAATTAGCGGAAGATCATTTCTTTAAGTTATTATATAAACTATATTTTGTTATAGAAGTTAAGCTTGTTCAAACACTATTTTATCACCTATTTCTGATATTTTATGTTGAAACATTACCACCTACCACTTTTCTGAGTTTCTGATCTTTGTTCAACATACTGTTAATATTAGAGACTTGCAAGTGTTGTGTTCATTATACCTCTCATCTAAATTTTGTAGATGCATGTGATTCATACAGCTTAGTCAAAGATCCCACTGGAATCAAAAATGCAATCATGAAATATATTCTGAAAGGTGAACTGACAAATAATGGAAGGAAATAAGGGGATTACGAGAACACACTGAGAAAGAGAAAATTGTAGTTCATTTCTCCCCAAGAAACTGATAACAGAACTAAAACAAGAAAGCTGCTTCTTACTACTTTATCTCTCCCCATGTTTTTGCACCATCTGAAGATTAGGTTGGATTGTGCTAACTGCAAAGCTGCTTCTTTGAGTTTACCAGAACATCCAAAGGAGTTTTTTCTTCCTACAGTCCCATAACAACATGCCCTGATTTAGGCCACAGGGTAGTGGTCAGGACTAAGTACTAAAAAGAGTTAATTTTGTCCACAGAGCTGCCTAGAACCAGCCAGTGGGAAAATGCTGAAAGCAATACAGGGCAGAATTTGGCTTGTATTAGGTAGTGTTGTAGGCAAAAATATGGCTTAAATGGTGAATGTGGACAGAAGACACATGAGTGTGTGTGAGTGAATGCCCAAAACTGAATTTCTGGCCTTTAAGGCAGAAGCTTACTACTTGCTAGGTATAGGTAGTAAGGGCTAGCTGTACATTTTAATAACAGATGGACTAAGAAGACATGGCATGTTTTGAATGCCACTATTTTTGAAGAGACGTGAGACAGGACCACTGGTTAGGGGGCTAATTATACATTCTGCTCCTGCACATAGACTGTCTTAGCTCTGGGAAAGTAAAAGTGATCTCAGAATGGGGATGAAGACCTTGGCTGGATGAAAGATCCCGGAAGTAAATGAAGATCCTGCAGATCAGGGAGATGGATGGGCACGAATGCCAGGGGCATCCAGAGACCTTTGTGGTTAATGCCCATGAAGAGTGACACAACTGGGACTTACCCAACCTTTCTGGGCCAGCTATGACCACACTGTGGGAATGGAAACTCAAGACAAAGTGAGTGTAATGCTGAGGGAAGCAAGTGATGGTGAGACAGTCAGGTGGGGTAAAAGCTTAATCTTGCTGCTTCTTAAATAAGCCACACTATCCAGATCCACCATCAGCTGCTGTTTAATATGTCTTGCCTGTGACAGGTCACCAGAGCACACCCAGGTAAATGGAGAGCCCATGCATAGTCAGGTCAGCCGGCAATTAACTGGCAGTTTGGTAGTGCAACACCCTGTCAAATTAGTTCAAGAACTCTATATTGTTATATACAGTATAATATTATTGCTGTTGCTGAGGTGAGTAGCTCGAGAGAGGACGCCTTCAACACCGGAGCGGGGGAGAGATCAGCGTCCAGGAGCCTCAGCTCAGAGCGGCCAGAGCTACCGAGGGAGCTTCAAGTTCTCGACAGGACCTGCCCAGGAGCCGGCAGCTCCGCGGACGCGAGCAGGGACTCACAGGGGGCGGGGCCAGGAGGGGCGGCACCAGCCCTGAGTGGGTAAAAACCTGCCCCGGGGAGCGCGGCGAGGCAGTTTGTGCGGGATGGTGAGCGCCCGCCGCATGGGCAGGGCCCGCGCTGGGAGATCTGCTCTGGCTGCCCCGGCGGTGCCCAGCGCAGGCACCCAGACCGTAGAGCCGGTGAGAGGGGAGGCTGCAGTGCAGAGCTCAGAGTGCAGAGGGTGCCTGCACTGGGCTTGTGAGGGGAAGGAGCACGACGGGCAGGGCTGCATTCGGTGCTCCCTGGTGGAGGTCCTCCTGCAGCAGGGGCTGAGCTGCGGAATGCTATTAGCGGGCTTCAAGATGTCAGGGTAGCTGAGAGGAAGCAGGGCTGCTTGCTCCACGCCCAAACTGTGAAGGAGCCTCAGGCTTTCGTCTAGCTCATGAAGGAAAGAAGGAGGCCGTTACCTCGGGAAGCTGGGAATTAGTGACAAAAAAAAAGTTCAAAAAAAGGAGGAAAAAGACAATGAAAAGCAAGGGGCTTCCTCCTAAATCTGTTTTCCCCACGCAGAACCGCTTTGCTGTCCTGCAGGACGCTAACGAGGAAACACACTTGCACCACAAACAGCCGGATTATACATGGGTAAAGATCTCTATTGGCGCTGCCAGGAAAAAGCAGCGGGTCGTAGTAATAGGGGGCTCTGCTTTGAAAGGGACGGAAGCACTCGTCTGTCGGCCTGACCCCGTCTCGAGGGAGGTGTGCTGCCTACCAGGGGCAGAGATCAGGGATGTTACAGAGAGGCTGCCTGCTCTAGTAAGTCCCACGGACTATTACCCGCTCCTGGTGATCCATGTGGGTGCTAGGGATATAGATAATAGTAGCCTGGGGAACATAAAGAAAGACTACAGAGCCTACAGCACTCTTGTGAGGTGGGCTGATGCCAACCTTATGAAGTTCAACCATGACAAGTGCAAGGTCCTACACCTGGGTCGGAGCAATCCCAGGCACAGCTACAGGTTGGGCAGAGAAGAGATTCAGAGCGGCCCTGCGGAGAAGGAATTGGGGGTGCTGGTCGATGAGAAAATGAACATGAGCCGGCTTCAGTGTGCGCTCGCAGCCCAGAAAGCCAACCGTATCCTGGGCTGCATCAAAAGGAGCGTGACCAGCAGGTCGAAGGAGGTGATCCTGCCCCTCTACTCTGCTCTTGTGAGACCTCACCTGGAGTATTGTGTGCAGTTCTGATGTCCTCAACATAAAAAGGACATGGAACTGCTGGAACAAGTCCAGAGGAGGCCACGAGGATGATCAGGGGACTGGAGCACCTCCCATATGAAGACAGGCTGAGGAAGTTGGGGCTGTTCAGCCTGGAGAAGAGAAGGCTGCGTGGAGACCTCATAGCAGCCTTCCAGTATCTGAAGGGGGCCTATAGGGATGCTGGGGAGGGACTCTTCATCAGGGACTGTAGTGACAGGACAAAGGGTAACGGGTTAAAACTTAAACAGGGGAAGTTTAGATTGGATATAAGGAGGAAATTCTTTCCTGTTAGGGTGGTGAGGCACCGGAATAGGTTGCCCAGGGAAGTTGTGAGTGCTCCATCCCTGGCGGTGTTCAAGGCCAGGCTGGATGAAAACTTGGGTGGGATGGTTTAGTGTGTGGTGTCCCTGCCCATGTCAGGGGGGTTGGAAATAGATGATCTTGAGGTCCTTTCCAACCCTAACTATTCTATGATTCTGTGATTCATAACTTCATATTTGCTGTATTACACCTCAGTTTGTTTGGGGAAGTCAGCCTAATTTTTATATTGGTCAACATTTTATCAGTGGTGGCACTTCTGTTTGTTTCTGTGCCATTGAATAACACAAGATTCTGTAAAACACCTCAGGAAACAACTACATTAGCAGACAGTTATTTGTCCCAACTTTCACAGATCTGTCTATCAGACCAGCAGTAATCCGTTTGATGCACACTTCACTGATGCTGTGTGATGGCATTAATTGTGCCTGGCAGTAATAAGGCAAGCACCTTACAACAGCCTGATTCACCAGAATAGATGTATCAACCAAATTGATAATTCCCGTGTATGTAATTGAGATTATTGCAGAATCATATTTGTTGTAATAATTAACTGGACTCTGTCTTGGTTTAGTACTGTTTTGTCTGGGACTGATTGCCTAGAGACTTGTTCTAGAGACATCTGGATAACCTCACAACTCTTTTAAGATCGGCTTGCTTCCAGCCTCCCAGGACATTGTTGGTGCTCTGGGCAGAAATCTCTTCAAGTAATTCTTTGTAATCTTTAGATGTAAGTTCTCCAGGCCTTCTGATTTGAAACAATTTATCCTTTGTACAAGGGCTGTAGTTTTTTAATATGTTTCTTGGCTCTTAACTGAGTACTTCATCATCTTCGTGTGAAAGAAGCACTTCCTCTTGTTTCATTTTGAAAACAGAACAGGGGTTTATTTATGGTACACTCTTGCATTTCCCGTCTTATTATTAATGGCATTATCATCTCTAGTAACGGGCGTGCATTATTGCAGGGATTTCATTTGTTCCTAATATACTTTTAGAAAGCTCCTTATTTTATGTTGCCCAGAGACAAATCCATGATGTTATTAGCCTCTCATCAATTATGTTCACTTCACAAATTATATTGATTATTATCCATTTCTTTCTTTTCTCTTGTGTTACATTTTTTGGATTTCCCCCGTTTGTGACAGCTTCTTTCACTTCACCCCTGCAATAAAAGGATCTAGGGACAAAGCTGCTTCTCTTTTGGCTGTGGACTCACAGCTTTCTTACTGTATAACAAACCTTCTTAAAGACATATACATTGCATTTTGCAGCAATGTTTTTTCTTCCAGTTCATTCTGCTTTCTTTGACTCCTTCAGAAATACCCAAAACATATATTCCAAACTGGCCACAATAAATGTAATCATCACAATTTTGGACTCTATACAAACACAGTCTTCCAGTCCTGTGATTATTTCACCTTACCGTCATAATAAAGCTGGGAATAAATTCACTTTGCAGTGGCTTCTGAATTAGAGTATTTTTAATTTTGATTTTTTTAGGAGCTTTAATGATCCTTGTACTACTGCTTGAAGGAGGCCCTTAGAGCACACGTCCGCACACTAAGGGTCTCTACTGTGTACTAGCCTTCCCTATTATTCTGCCTTAGTTTAGTGCTCTCCTGGCTGTGCCATCTTGTCTTTATGCAAAAAAAAAAACTATTCCCTTACAGGTGTAAGATTCATATTATTCCATTCTTGGACAGTGATAGCAAACGTGTGGTGTAGATGGAGGAATGAGCAATGCCACTGTAGCAGTAACGCAGTGCCTTTTCCTCTAGCCCCTTTCCTTACCCATCTCTGCTCCTCAGAGGGGAGTGAGGTGCAAAGCCATTTCTGAGGGGTGTAGTGGAAGGGTATCGTGGTTTAAACCCAACCACACAGCCCGTCCACTCACTCCCCACCCCCCTTCTTGCCCTCCCCCTGCTCCCGGAGGGACGGAGAGGAGAATCGAAAAGAATGCAACTCCCATGGGCTGAGATAAGAACAGTTTAGTAACTAAGGTATAACACAAATCACTACTGCTACCACCAATAATAATAATGATAAAGGAAATAACAAGAGGAAAGAATACAACACCTCAACACCAGCCGACCAATAACTCGCCCCACTCCCCCCAGTCAAGCACTGACTGATACCTCCTCCAACCCTGCAGTCCCCCAGCCCTTCCAGGTAACTCCCTGTTACATCCTGGGCATGACGTGCTGTGGTATGGAATACCTCTTTGGCTAGCTTGTGTCAGGTGTCCTGTCTGTGCTTCCTCCCAGCTTCCCCTCCTCCCTGGCAGAGCATGAGGCTCAGAAAGTCCTTGGCCAGACCAAACATTTGAGCAGCAACTGAAAACATCGGCGTTATCAGCACTGCTCCCAGGCCAAAAATCAAAAACACAGAGTTGCACCAGCCACTAAGAAGGAGAATTACTGCTACTGCTAAACCCAGGACAAAGGGAAAGGGAATTATTCTCTCTAAGCTTGTGTGCACACAGAATCATGATCTTCATAAATATCAAGCACTCCTAATTAGTAAATAATGCAATTATCCTAAAAGCATTTTAAAATTAAAAGGCCTTAGCTCTTGCAAGACCTGTGAACTCAGTTATGTATGGCTGGTCCACCTTTAGCTGAGGTCACTTCACAAGAAAGCTGTAGAAGTTTTTCTAATGTCAAGATAATGTAAAGTTTCCTTTTAAAAGGGTGAGGGTTTATTTGTTGCATATAATGAGGAAATGCCAGTCTGGCATATTTATTTTCTTTATAGCAGACCTTTGAGCAAAAGCTATTAGCAATTTCGAACCAAATCTTCTTTGTCTTTGGCTTGAAGAAGGAGAACGTGATGATCATGAAGCCCAAAATTACATTACTGTCATATAGATCAGAATGTGGATAATGGTGTGTAAACAAACTGTAATATGTAAGTTACAATCAGCATGTGACAGTACTGGCAGTGCCATGGGAACATAGCCCGTCCATTTTCCCCTATAGCACCATTGCTTAAAAAAAATCCACACTGAGGCACAGCTGGCTTTAGTATTGGATTTTTAAGAGCTGCATGTTGTTAGAAACAGTTTCATTTGGAAGCACAGAGATCAGGATCACATTCCTGTAGGAGCAGAAAAACAAAAGCCATTCAGCCTTTGTTGTTTTAGCAGCTATTCATGAATACTGGACCCCAGCTACAACAAGCGGAGAGCAGGCACGGTTTTTGTATGCTTTGTACTAGCTGCTGACCCAAATACTACAGTATTAATGAAAATATTTCTGTAAATCTCAGTGGCTTTAGGTCGATCATATGGTCATACTGTTTGAGTCAAACCTTTCATCCCTTTTCTACCTGTGGCAAAATGTCAGAAGATTATTGTCTTAAACTGAGCAATAGTCTATAATTGTTACCCCAGCTAAATCTATCTCACATGATGATATTATACCAAAGCAAATAAAAGATGGTATTTTGTAGTAGCCGTGAGCAAAGAAGAGAGTGATACAGGTCTCTAGTGCTGATTCTTGAAGGATTCTTTTCTGCTCTCTCTTCACAATGTAACCTCAAAAGCCCTCTCATCTCTATCAATAGCATTTGCCTTTGTAACCTTTTGGTATTGCACTAATTACCATGTTGCATTAATTATCACTTTAACCATGAGCCTTCTCTTATATCCATATATGCATAAAATGTAATTGTCTGCTGGCTTCTGGAAATAGCCAGCACTGAATAAAACTGATCCATTAACTCATCATAATTTCAGTCCCTAAACCAGGCTTGTGGGATGCAGATTACTTTAAGAGATATTCACTAACACTGAAAGATGCATGTAAAATTAAGTGTCTTCTTTATTCAATGGCTGTCTTCTTTTGTATGGAATATAGCCTATTATCATTTATATGGGTATTTTATGAGGCTATGCAGTTAGATGGAAGTCTTCTTGCCCAGACTGTCTGTGATGTCCCTGGTTTAAAGTATTTTTGAATGCTAATTAGGTTTGCACTGCCCCTGTCCTTAGTGTCTGTTAGAAGGCAGCTCCCATCCAGTAACCACCTTGAAGTTACCATAGATCTTGCTAGTTATCTGTTTCCCCATAATTCCAATAGATAAGACCCTGTGCAATCTGTGACAAACGGGGCCTAAATTATGCAGTAAGTGCCCCTGGATTCCCTGACTTTCTAGCACAATAAACTGGAAATACTACAACTTCAGGTAAATGTTAAGAATTGAGATCATTATTGGATTCAATATAAGATGAAAAATCCATGAAATAAATTCCTTTCATTATCTGGCATAGTAAATTAAACTTGTTTTACCTTACACATGTATTTCTCATCTTACGAGATGTATGTGAAATGAAGAAATGAAGGGCAAAAAACGATCAGGGGCAACTGACAGCAGCTACACTGGCTACAAGATAGTTTGGGATTTGGGGGCACTAAAGAAGCCTTGGGAAATTATCTGACTCAGGATTCAGAACTCAGTGTGAATGTTTCTGCTTTAAAGACTAGCTTGTAAAACGCCTAGCTGGTTAACATGTTAAATGGCATGAGAGAAGTGCAATTTCAGTCTGTCTGCATGTGGGAAAACAGTGCTGAGCTGCTCACAGCTGTGCTAAAGAATATTTGGCAAAATGTCACTGTGCAGAAAGCAACAGTTTTATGACTAGATCCAAGCAAAGACCTTAAATGTTGCACTGCCTAAATGTTAGGATGGAAGGGTGTGTCGTGATGAGTCAAGAGTTAAAACTGAGGAGAGTGTATGTCTTAAAGATGACTCTTCTCTTTACAGCAGCACACGGTCAGGGAAAGGACAAGACACCCGCTGACTCCCAGGGTCAGTGGTGCCTTTGCCGGGGGGACGTTGGTTCCCACCTCAGCTGATGGAAAAGTTACTGCTTCTGTCACCATGCTGGCAACATCCCCAGGACAGGAGAGAGGAAGAAATACTGTGCCTTGCATGTACTCGGTGGCCAAAGGAAACAGGCTGCCAACTCCCATCATGAAACTGGAATGTCCTCTGTTTTCAACCAACAGCAAATCATTCTGTAGCTCAAACTGGCAGCCCAACACCCTTGCTGCCGGATGACATGAAATGCCTCTCGCACTTCAGGTCTCCTCTTCCCACCATAAATCCTTGATTAATTTAGGTAAAGTCTAAGGATGAGCACATGCACAGCCCACCTGCAGCACAGAAAGCTGTGCACCCTTGCCATTAAACTGTTGTTGGAGCCATGTGAGAGATGTGGCTCCAGGCTCTGCTTGAAAATAGGAGCAGCAGTGCCCAGGGAATGTATCTACTACTACAGAGCTCTTCATTCGAGGCAATGCTGCTTCATTGTCTGCTTGGTTTTGGAGAGTCTGTCTAATTGGTGAGCTCATGAGCCCACTGGGTCAGACTGCAGGCGTGAGACAAGCTGTCCTCCGCACATGATTATTTTGTAGCTCCAGATGGGCAAAGGGACACAAAAAGGGTCCCTTGCTGTTGAGTCCCCTCCAGGCAGTTTGCTGCCTTATTTAGGAAAACTTCTGCTAGGCAGCACACCACCTGAGATTTTTGACGACTGAAACTTTAAAAGGCTTCAGGGCATCCCTTTGTGAGACTATCTCTTAGACCTTGACTCTAATCCTAATCTGTGTGTGTACAGAGCCTGTACAAACTAATTGCTAGCAATGTCTGAATCCAGTTTCAACTGGAGGAGAGGGAGCTCATCGCTTTCTTTCTTGAGTATGATTCTGCAGTGCAGATTGCCAGGGGTACAGACATTAAACTATTGATTTATTATGTAAAGTGCAGGATATTCTGGTACAGATGGTAAAAGGTTTTGATATGAGATCTGCAGCTTTGCTGTCACCTCTGTGATTCACTGGTGTCTGCAGGGTGAGTTGTTCTCGACCACTTCTCCTGTTTGACCCTCACTTCAGGGGCTCTGGGTGGGACCAGAATATGTAGAATAGACTTTATTGCTTTTTTTGTACCACTATAAAGATCCAGACCAATGACAAGGCTCTAGCTTGAAAAGGGAAGTTTTATAGACCTTTCACTACAACTGCCTGTCAGATATCCCACAAATGATGTGCCAGACATCATCCATAGGTGAGAAGCATATTTAACTGCTTCCAGACACAAAGATGGCATGGCTCCCTAAACACATGTATCTCTTTGCAATTTAAAGCAGGCTAGATATTTTTAAGCTGATTTTTCCCCTATGTTAGGAAGATAGTTTGCCCAAACTGGTGTGCCACTTCCCCAGCTCCTCAGCGGAAAAGACAGACCTGTATGGGAGTCCACAGGTATTTCCACCTACTACCTCTGAACAAGTGTTTTGTCAGGTATCTACACCGTTGTAGGGAGTGGTGGACTCACATATTCATGGGGTATTGTTATCCGCAGCAAAAAGTCTGGTGGGCAGCCAGAATCCCTGGGAAACATCATGACGTCTTATGATAGGCTACCCCTGGCTGGCTGTCACCCCCATTTCACAAACAGCTGCCTCTTCCCTGGCCCCCATCCTCGCAGCAAGCTGGCTGCCTGGACAGTTTGGATCTATGTCCATATGCCTGACAGATTGCAGGAGAGCATGTTGCATTTTAGAGATACAATGGTGTCTCTGCTTGAAAAACATTCCTCTGTTTCCAAAATAAAAACATTAAAGATTTTTTGCTTCCACTAGGAATCTTAAATTTTGGTGGGTCTTTTTTTTTTTTTTTCTAGTCTTGATTACAGGCAAAATACTCCAACCATTTCCATTCTAGTTTTTGTCCTGCCCTCCAGGACTCGCTGGGAAGATGTTTAGAGCCCAGTTACATCCATAGCTTACTTACACCCTACTGGCATTGACTACATAAATAAAAGAATGATTGTTTTGTTTCAGACTGTCTTCTAATGCTGTTGGGGCACTAGCTGGTGCAGAAACAGATGTGTAGATCACTTGGGCTGTGTACCCATCTACTGCGGGCTTTTTCAAAGGGATGTGTTCTGATCAAGCTGCACTCACAGTTGGTGAGGATTAACACTCCAAACACCTCTTGTTCTCCTCAGTTATGACCTACATTAAATATTTAAATTGAGGATGACTGACTCCTCTGCTTAAATGATATCTAAAATGGAGAACTACAACTCCTGTCCAAGTGAATAAAGAAAGACAGTGGAAGTGTCTGAAGTAATACAGTGAGAAGATTCACTTTTGCCATTCTAGCCATTCATAGTGTTACAGGCTTGTTCCTTTGTATTAAATCTTTTTCCATTTTTTTCTACCACAAAAATGTGTTTTGCATCATGTCTTTTTCCTGGGAAGGAGGTGCTAGAAACTTCTCAGGAGCCGATTAGAATTTTTCTAAATGGGTTCACATTTGTCTTGTAATGATTTGCGAATAGCTTGACTTGCTTGAAATATTAATGCTAGAAGTTTGGTTTAATTGACTAAGCCCTGTATCTTCCATAAACTTCACAAATTCTTTACTAATTTCTTGCATTACAATGGCCTACACAAGAAGTGGATCAGAAATCATCATTAAAATGTCATTTATATTCTGTGTGACTTCATTCTCCAAACCTCCTATATTTTCTACCTGCAAGATGGAATTTATGTGATAATTTCTGCAAAAGTGACAGGACTATTGCAAAGGAAGAATATGCTGAAGATACAAAGAGCAGTGGTTAACTTTGACTCCAGCCAAAAGGGTTTTATAGTGGAACCATACCTATTGATCTAATACTTGTGATGTTTTCCCATTATCTGTGCAATCCAGGACTCCTCTCTAAATCACTTAATTCAGCTCCTTCTAAGAATTCCTTTGCATCACAGGACAATAGCATACCTTTCATACTCTTGCACCTTGTCATAGATTATCTGCTAATTAAGGCCCCATTTTCTCTGGTTTCTGCTAACTAACCAGGCAGCAGAGTCCAATCTATTAGCCAGCACACTGGTGAATATCTCAACATCAGTACAGAACAAGTAGACAGGCCCATGAGAGGCAAAATCAAATTTCTCTTTTTTAGGTTTCAAGTCAATTAAAGATTGTCTTGGACTGATGTTCAAATCTGCTGAGATGCCAGGAAAACAACTCACCAGGGTTGTGAGCCAAATCTTTACACTATTTAATGCCTCGGTAATGCTTTTCTTCCTGCTCTTCTTAGTCTCCTACCATTTCCTCACTTATTCCTTCACATTTATTTCTGTTAAGCTTTCCTGGCTGATTTTTTACCCAGGATCTGAATTACAGTGTTGTCAGCTGTTAACCTTGGTGTGTAGTCTAAGCTTTTAAAACGTCTTTATCCATCCTATCAGTTTTGCCTAAATGGGAATAATCACTTGCAAATAAAACACACTTTGTGATTACACCACTGAAGTATACCCTGCTAAACACACCTCAAAATACCCTTCTAAATCTAAGAAATGGTGATTCCTTCTGTTTTGTTGAAGACACAAAGTGGTAATGGAACCATTCGGATCAAGGAAGGATTTTAAGCTCCCAAAGCTTAAGTTCTTCCTAGACTTGGGAAGAATGTATTCAAAATGATGCAAAGCTGCAATTCTAGTATCATAAAATCATAGAATCATAGAATAGTTAGGGTTGGAAAGGACCTCAAGATCATCTAGTTCCAGCCCCCCTGCCATGGACAGGGACCCCTCACACTAAACCATCCCACACAAGGCTTCATCCAACCTGGCCTTGAACACCACCAGGGATGGAGCACTCACAACCTCCCTGGGCAACCCATTCCAGTGCCTCACCAACCTAACAGGAAAGAATTTCCTCCTTATATCCAATTTAAACTTCCCCTGTTTAAGTTTGAACCCGTTACCCCTTGTCCTGTCACTACAGTCCCTGATGAAGAGTCCCTCCCCAGCATCCCTATAGGCCCCCTTCAGGTACTGGAAGGCTGCTATGAGGTCTCCACGCAGCCTTCTCTTCTCCAGGCTGAACAGCCCCAACTTCCTCAGCCTGTCTTCATACGGGAGGTGCTCCAGTCCCCTGATCATCCTCGTGGCCTCCTCTGGACTTGTTCCAGCAGTTCCATGTCCTTTTTATGTTGAGGACACCAGAACTGCACACAATATTCCAGGTGAGGTCTCACAGGAGCAGAGTAGAGGGACAGGATCACCTCCTTCGACCTGTTGATCACACTCCTTTTGATGCAGTCCAGGATACGGTTGGCTTTCTGGGCTGCGAGCACACACTGAAGCCAGCTCATGTTCATTTTCTCATCGACCAGCACCCCCAATTCCTTCTCCGCAGGGCCGCTCTGAATCTCTTCTTTGCCCTGTCTGTAGCTGTGCCTGGGATTGCTCCGACCCAGGTGTAGGACCTTGCACTTGTCGTGGTTGAACTTCATAAGGTTGGCATCAGCCCACCTCACAAGCGTGTCGAGGTCTCTCTGGATGGCATCCCTTCCCTCCAGCATATCAACCGGACCACACAGCTTGGTGTCATCGGCAAACTTGCTGAGGGCGCACTCAATCCCACTGTCCATGTCAGCGATGAAGATGTTGAACAAGACCGGTCCCAACACCAATCCCTGAGGAACACCACTCGCTACCGGTCTCCAGTCGGACATCGAGCCAGTGACCACAACTCTTTGTGTGCAGCCATCCAGCCAGTTCTTTATCCACCGAGTGGTCCATCCATCAAATTGATATCTCTCCAATTTAGAGAGAAGGATGTCGTGTGGGACAGTGTCAAACGCTTTGCACAAGTCCAGGTAGATGACGTCAACTGCTTTACCCTTATCCATCAATTCTGTAGCCCCATCATAGAAGGCCACCAAATTGTGCCGTGCAGTGCCATCGTTCCAACAGATGTCAGGGTGGTTGAAATCCCCCATGAGAACAAGGGCCTGCGAGCGTGAGGCTTTTCCTATCTGTCTGTAGAGTGCTTCATCCACAGGTTCTCCTTGATCAGACGGCCTGTAACAGATTCCTACAGTAATGTCTCCCACAGCTGTTTTCCCTTTAACCCTGACCCACAAACTCTCTGTAAACTGCTCACCTGCCCCCAGGCAGAGTTCCATACTCTCCAGCCTATCCCTAACATAAAGGGCAACTCCCCCTCCCCGCCTGCCAGGCCTGTCCTTTCTAAAGAGCCTGTACCATTCCAACACTCCAGTCATAGGAGCCATCCCATCATGTTTCTGTGATGCCTATTATATCATACCCCTGTAGATGTGCACACATCTCTAATTCCTCTTGTTTGTTCCCCATGCTACGGGCGTTTGTATAGAGGCATCTGAGACGAGCTCCAATTGAAGCCGGCTTGTTGGCTGGAGCAGCTGGAATATATCTACATTGTTCCAAGCATCTATTACAGGTGCTGGCAACTGACTGGGTGTGTTGGGATGGAATGATGCCCCCCTCCCCCAACACATCTAGTTTAAAGCCTCCTTGACCAGTCTGGCAAGCCTCCTACCAAAACTGTTCTTCCCCTTCTTTACCAGAGCAGCTCCACCAGCCCCCAGTAGATCTGGCCTACTAACTTCAGTCTTATGTTCAAGACACCCAAACCCCTGACTATGACACCACCCTTTTAACCATCTATTGACCTGGCCAATCCTCCTAGCTTTTTCTTGGTCCTCCCCTGTGTCCTGGAGAGTTGACGAAAAGACTATCTGAGCACCGGAGCCCCTAACCACCTCTCCCAGGGCTCTGTAGTCTTTCTTTATGGTCCCCAGTCTACTACTACCTATATCCCTAGCACCCACATGGATCACCAGGAGTGGGTAATAGTCCGTGGGACTTACTAGAGCAGGCAGCCTCTCTGTAACATCCCTGATCTCTGCCCCTGGTAGGCAGCACACCTCCCTCGAGACGGGGTCAGGCCGACAGACGAGTGCTTCCGTCCCTTTCAAAGTAGAGTCCCCTATTACTACGACCCGCCGCATTTTCTTTGTAGCGCCAGTAGAGATCTTTACCCGTGCATAATCCGGCTGTTTGTGATGCAAGTGCGTTTCCTCGTTAGTCTCCTGCAGGACAGCAAAGCAGTTCTGCGTGGGGACAACAGATTTAGGAGGAAGCTCCTTGCTTTTAATTGTCCTTTTCCTCCTTCTTTTGTTATTTTTCTTTGTCACCAATTCCCAACTTCCCGGGTTGGTGGCCTCCTTCTTTTCTTCGTGAGCTGGAGGGGAAGCTTGAGGCCCCCGCACATTATGGGGCTGGAGCAAGCAGCCCTGCTTCCTCTCACCTACCCTGACATCTTGAAGCCCGCTAATAGCATTCCGCAGCTCAGCCCCTGCTGCAGGAGGGCCTCCACCAGGGAGCATCGAGCGCAGCCCTGCCCGTCGTGCTCCTTCCCCTCACAAGCCCAGCGCAGGCACCCTCTGCACTCCGAGCTCTGCCCTGCAGCCTCCCCTCTCATCCGCTCTGTCTGGGTGCCTACGCTGGGCACCGCCGGGGCAGCCAGAGCAGAGCTCCCAGGCCAGGCCCTGCCCATACGACGGGTGATCACCATCCCGCTCAGCAGTGAGCTTGCTACACGCTCTTCTCACTGTCTTGGGGATCTCAAATTCGACCATCTCGTGATCGCTGCATCCAAGGCTGCCCTGGAGTACCACATTCTCAACAAGCCCTTCCCTGTTGGTGAGCACAAGGTCAAGCATGGCACCTCTCCTTGTCGGCTCCTCTATTACTTGCAGAAGGAAGTTGTCGTCCACACAATCAAGGAACCTCCTGGATTGCTTGTGCCGTGCAGTGCCATCGTTCCAGCAGATGTCAGGGTGGTTGAAATCCCCCATGAGAACAAGGGCCTGCGAGCGTGAGGCTTTTCCTATCTGTCTGTAGAGTGCTTCATCCACAGGTTCTCCTTGATCAGGCGGCCTGTAATCAAGGAGAACCTGTGGATGAAGCACTGTACAGACAATGCTTCCCCTCTTATTGTGCTGATCTCCACACTCATTTCTCATAGAAACTAAGTGGGATATATGTTTTTTCACAATTTAATGATTCCTGCTGTGTCCTCATTTTCCTTTCACTGGTACACTCTGGTACACAGCATAGTGGAAAAGCCATGGATGCTAGAGTGAAAGCCCATAGCTGTCTGCAACATGTATGAAGTGCCCCACCTACGTATACCCAGGGAGTTCTCTCCCCCTTTGTCAAGAGTTCCTTTTGTGGGAATTTAACACTTTTTTGAAGAGTTCCTCCTTTATGTCAGTCTGGTCCGGGATTTCTTTCAATCCAGTCTTATTTCTTCTCTCTCAATTCTCCAAATTATCTATTTTTTACATCCTTGCTTTCAAGCTCCTGAAGTCTCTTATCTGTATCAGTAACTGTATCTGAATGCTTGTTTAAGCCTGCCTCAACTTCAGTCACTCTACCTTTTATTGTAATTCCCTGAATGAGGCTTGCATCAAAGCTTCCATTGATGTTAGCTCAGACAGTAATTCTCTAATGTCTGCCAATCTTCCTCTGTTGCACTTTCTTTGCAGTGCAATGTTAGGCCTTCGGGACCTTCTGGGGTCTCAGTGCTTCTCTCTGGCTGCTTGCAAAGGCATTGGTAATATCAGAAGTGCACCGCTGTACAAGTGTGCTGGCATCAGGGATCACCAAATATGTTTAGGTGGGGCTTTGTGATATTTTGCATTCTCTAAAAATCATTCAAAATGGCATGCTGATGGCCTATTTGAATAACTACTACAGCCTTCAAGACATACCCATTGCACTGAATAACCTCCCTATCCATTTTTTCTTCTAGATTTCTGAACCTTTCAGGCTTTAATGGGGGGTTAGTTCAGCCTCTCTGGTCCAGTCTGGGACTCATCACTCACAGCTGCACCCGCATGCCACTTCTATATGCTGACAATACAGAATTACCGAGGAAGAGGTATTGCCAGACCCACTTATCACGTAAAGGTGGTCACCCAACCCCAGGTGTGCAGGATCAAGTGTCTCCTTTTGCCAAGAAGCAAATTCCCATGATTAAGCTTATTTCTTATTTGCGTCTTTGCTGCCTTATGAATATGGAAGAATGTCTAGCCCTGCTTCCTACATTTGTTTGAAAATGGTTTGTGCCTTCATCCTTCCTTCTTGTTCTCATGCTTCTAATACAAAGTAAGAAAAACACCTTCTTTTCATTCACCTGCCCTTTCTTCACTGCCTTCTACCATTGCAAAAGTTATTTGTTAGCTCCTTGAAGCAGTTTTAATCAGTCTGAAATTTTTCTCACCTAAGCTTCTTTTACCAGTACCTGCTCAGATTGAAAGCAAGTGCCCCATCCAGGAATAAAGCTGCCTGATGTGTTTTCCCTGGTAGAGAAAAAGTATATATGTATATACATACATATGTATATATATATGTATATATATCTAATGCTGCAGTGCTCAGGAATTATGAAATTCTGAGGAGAGAGGTGAATCTTAAATCCCATCTTCCTCTGGATTTTGCAGGTCTCTGTGAGCTACACAAAGTTTACAGAGTACTAAGTTCCCAAAACACTCATCTGGTGATAAATATTCACAGTCGCCAAGAGCCCACCACAGAGCCTGCTGTGCCAAACAATATCACAGTTGTCATCTGCTATAAATTTGCTCTCTGGTGAACTGAAGCAACTTCTTGCACTGATGCAACTCTGACAGCAAGCACAGAAAGCTCAGGAGGGCTCCCTTGTAGGGTAGAGAAGCTCGTAACGAGGAGCAACCCACACTGTCTCAGCTCACATTGTATTTTGGATGGTTTGGTAGCTCAGCTGTGCACGTTAGAAACACAGAAAAGCAGGCAGCTATTGAAACAGCATCTGCTGTAGCAGTCCATTTTGACCTGGTGGAAATACCATGTGTTTCATACTAGCCCTGATGTTTATTGCTGCAAAGGCCCTTGCTTTCCCCTGAGCTTGTGTTTATAGCAGTACTGCAACAAACCTCACAGGTCCCATACTCCCCATCACAGGAACTGTAGAGACAGCCTAAAAGAGACAATTCTGCACAGGTGATATTATGGCCCTCGAAATTAAAACGTGGAAACTCCTGTCACCTTCTCTGGAGATGAAGAAATCAATCAGCATTGCTTGCCCTCCAAGAACAGAAATGTTTGAAACTGTTTCCTTTGCTTTAATCTACAAGGAAAACTGTATATCCCACTCTTACTCTTTTTGTTCAGTTCTCCCCTTACCCAAGATCTCATAACCCTGATTTAAGTGCTAATATGCTGCAGTGATTTCCCATCCCCAGGCAGCTTCATCATCTCCAAGCTGTGCAGGCTTAAACTCTTAACCTGTCATAATACTGTGATTAAGACCCATCATACATTTGAACAGTTTGAAAGCCCATCTCTGCTTCACCACTGGACACTCTCACTCACTCAGTGAAAGGCAAAATCAATTGCCCCCCACATGAAACAGGGGGAAGCCAAGTGGGCAGTTTCCATGGCATTTTGCCGTGCTATAGCCCAGCTCCCTGGCCGTGTTTATTCTGTACTTCTGCTGTTCACAGCCTTGATGGTCTTTGTGGATAAAACAGTAATTTCCTTTTTCTCCTTCAAGCTGCTGATAATTTGAAGTGACTTCAAATGCCATAAACTTAGAGTGTAGTATTACCCATGTCCTTATGACTTTTACATCACAGTGCGGCACTTGGTATTACTAATGTTAAAATCCATAAATCATAGGTCTTCCCAATACATTATTTGTCATTTCGGTGTTCCTATGATAGTCCCATTTCTAGCAGTAATCATAAGGTTTGAATAAACAAATAGTGACAAATCTACAAAGGCATACCTTGGTGAGGCCAGGAAAGCTCACTAGGAATGTTGCAGGTAGCACAGGACCTGCTCACAGAAAGGATTTCTTGCTTTGTGCTGTGCAGTCTCAGAGAGAGCATACATGTGTCTGCTAGTTATCTCCTACTTCCTTGTACAGTAGAATAAAAGCAGTTGAAAGGTAGCCTGGATGTTCACTGCCAGACAAAAGCTTAAATCAAATTAAAAGAGGAAAGCTGTGGTTCTGCACTGAGGACAGACGGTAGATATGCTAAATCAGAGTATTTACAGGAGCCAAACAAAAATAACTGCATATGTAAAAAGCCTCTCCTTTCTTGCAGCTCATATCAGTCCGATTTCTATCTTACCTTCAGTGATCAGGAATAAAAGAGCTCCCATTGCTTAGTGACATTTCCGAATATTTATAGTTCTCTAGTAGTAACCTTTTGTTTGGTAGATAGTGCAGTTTGCACAGCATGCTGAGTGTGTCATTAAATATTTGCCTGAAGATCCGAGTGTTGGTATCAATGACAGAGTTTCCTAAACATGTCACATTTTCTTTGGCTGTCATGAAAAATTATAGCTACTGTGACTCACACTTTAATAGCAGCTATTTGTGATATTCTAACCTAATGTACAGCCCCAGAGGAGAAACAACAGACACAATAAAGCATCTGCCAGTGACTTGCTGGAACGAAGGGACTCCGAGCATTATTAGGATGCCAAATTAAAGAGAAAAGGCTCTTGTGTCAAATGGCAAAGGGTCTCGGTGTTTGTTAACTTCACTGTAATTTATGTCTTATCTCTGAAAGCATACAAAGAGAAAGAAAAAAATATTCCCTTCCTCTCTATTGTCTCTCTCTTTGCTTAGCTGCATAGTTCTTGTAATAGGAAGGGTTAAATACTTTTTAAAAACCTCATGATGAATCATTACACTTTTTATTTTTAGCAACTAAAATACTTAATGGGAAAGATTAGCTTCTAGTGTATCTTAGTAATGTTATTTTCTTTACAACGTAGATTTAACCAAGTAACACAAAAATTAAATGATATGGGTGTTTTGGATGCCGTGTGCAAAAAAAGACATTTGTGTTACATTTCTTCGTCTCTTCTCTTAATCATCTTGCTATTTTCTGTAAAAGAAAGCAAAACATGAATATTCCAGGTGTCGGTAACAGGAAAACTGTTCTTTTCCTGTTTGCATGGATTCTTTCCCTGTTTTTGCCAAAACTTCTTGCACCACCCTTACATACATCAGGAAACTTATCCATGTCCTAAACTGGCCATCTGTAAAATGAGAATAGAAGCACTTGCCTCTTTCCTAGTTAAATTCAGCCTTGTTTGTAAGTGTTTTGAGAACTTGGAGGGAAGATGAAATAGTTGCATAAATTATATGTTCTTGATTTATATAAATGCAGAGATTTACCCCATATGATTAGGATGACAATGCCAAAAGCTAAGCTCCAAACAGAACACAAATAACTGCCACTGATAGAAGCCAGTTAACAGATTTTCCTGTGATGGAGCTCTTGAAGTCTATTTTAAAAGCACAAATGAATGCATCATTCTGCAACAATATCATCAGCCACCTAGAACTCTTTGCCTTGGAGTGAATGAGCCACTGTAGGCTTTATAACAAAGGACCAAACCCTGCAGTCCCATGTGTGGCTCCACTGTATATCATTTCCTTTAAAGGATTTGTTTCCCCACGGGAATAAAAAGAAAATCCATGAAATGTGATGTTGTTTTTGCTTGTCTTCATGGACATTCAGTAAATCAGGACACATTACAGCAGCTATGTTCACATTTCAACATAAAACTGTGATATCACCTAAGCAGCGTTGTGAAATATGTTCTCAATAAACAGCACTGAAAAGTGAAGTTGCTATCTGAGTTAAAGAACAAAATCTTAAGGAAACTTAGATTCTCTTTTCAGACCTTATCATCCAGTATATTGTACCTGTTAGGCTGACACCTGCAAGTTCATAAGATTTTATTGGAAATTTGTTGATTGCACTCTTAGGTGCACACAGGGCACCTAAGCAAGATTTGCAGGAAAGAAAAAGCCTAGCTGAGATCATCTTCCTAATTGTCCACAGACTGCATTTGCTATTTTCATTGACTACATTCACCTCTCTGAAATAAATCTCACATTTCTATCAGATGTGTTAGCACAAGTACATCCATCACTATGTGCCTTACCTTTGGATTGTAATGCAGCTCCTGATCCTTCTTCTCAGGAACAGCAACGTGCATTTCTACCTGATAATGGTATATTTGAATGAGCACTATCATAAACTGCTTTTTGTAAGGGGATTATGAAGACAGAGCTGAAGGTTTTTGTTATAGTTTGATCTCAAGAACATGTGTGAATGCTGCAATTGTCTCCTCAAAATTTAAATGGAATTAGTTACTAGAACTGAAGGGCTGCAGCTGTCGTGTTTTTATAAGATCATTCAGAGACAGAGCTAAGACTTGGAATCCTACTAAGATTATACTTTCAAAGAAAGTAAAAAGTGCAATCTCAGGGCAAGTCTCTTCAAAACAGGAGAGACTGTTTCAAGACTCAGTAAAAGGATGAAGAACAGGAATTTTTCCCCTAAATCTAATGGACACAAAAATAAAAATACAAGAAAGAAGCTGTCCTTGTGTAGAACCCCACTTTTTGTCTCAGTCCCATCACAAATCATGTTAGCAATTATATCAGCAATGCAATCTCTCACTGATTATGGCTTGGGCTAGGATGATCTCCATGTGAAAGACTACAAATGATCTTCAGAAGACACAGCAGGATGGCCTTACACTCACATAGCAGTACAGATTCACTGGGATTCAGACAGTTTACAATTAAGTTCATCTTGCTCTAGTTCATAGCTCAGAAGCAAAGTATAAATTCAATGTGAGTTCTTATTGATCCAAAACTTTCTGTGAGTTCGACATTTCCCTGTCTAGAATGAAAAGAGAGGCAACACCCCCTTCTATAAACTGTGCTTTTACGTTTATAAAGTTATATACGGAGGTAAGCTGAGTTGCCAGTGAAGGACAGAGAAAGGGGGAGAAGGAGGGAGGGAGGCTACAGAAGGAAAAGCAATCTACAGCAAGGTGGAAGAAAGCATAAACCATCCTGATTTATACTTTTTCTCCACCCCTTCTGTTGATTGCTTTTCCTTCTAGAGAGACATCTTTTCTGTTCTTCTACAAACTGTGATGTGAACTGATTTACACTGCCTTTGCAGCAGATAGTTAACCCATCCTCCTGTTCCAGAAAAAAAAACATTAAAATATTAATAAACTTTATTTTGTTCAGCTAGCTTTATTTTTCTTCCCCGACTGTTTTTTATTTCATGCTAATCAGCTATGTTGGTACTGTATTACACACTACTGAATTTGCTGCTATAACTAGCAATAATAAGAAGTACACTGTATTGGCTTAAGTGAACTGCACAGCAGTAGGTGCTTGGAAATCATCAGACATAAATGACCCTTATATTGTTCTGTGCTTAGTGGTATTGTACAGGACTGTGTGTTGGCTGTGCAATGGGTAGAGCTGTTAACATACAGAGCTCAACTCTTCCCGTTTCACAACCCTGATGATATAAATTGCTATTCCTTTTTGCAGGAGCTGCTTAATGGGTGGAGGAGTCAAGAGGCAAAAGGGTCTCACAAAGCTGCCCCAGCCTTCCCCCACCATGGCATTAGGGTAAAAGTACAAAAGGGTCTACATGGGCAGAACCACATCCTTGCAGGCAACAGTGCAAAGTTCCCTTTCTAAAAGAACTGAAGCCAGCCCTGTGATCCACAGTGCAGCCAGGTGGGCAGAGGATGTGCCCAGGTGGCCATGGCCTGCATCTAGAATCAGCCAAATTCTGCAGGAGCTCATGTTTGAAAGCATGAGATTCGCTTGCATGTTTGAAACACCGTTCTTTATAACAGTTTACATAACGCTGCATATAAGCACTTCAAAGATATAAGTAGTGACTATTTGTGACATATGTGAGAAGGAAATCTCCAAACTTAAAGGCAAAACATCGCATTTGTTGGCAAATAATTCAGCAATTATCACATCTGGAAAATGCTGCAAAGCAGGACAAAAAAGCATTCCTATCTTTTCAAACTTTTCTGATAAATTCTTCATCTGTATAGTAATTTTTTAATACAGCATCAACATTTGAGGAGCCCAGATACAACTAAATATAGACCACAGTGGGTCACTGTTTCCAGTAGTTAATTCTTATAAGGAATTAGTTTCTATTAAAAAAAATAATAATAATAATGGTATCCCTTAGGGATGCTTCTTGTGCCAGTGAGGCTAGTGGTGTTTTTATTTCCCTTCACCTCATCTTTCCTGTGTAAAGAACCATCTCCCATGTTTCACCAGCCTCTCTGGTGTTTCAGATCTGACAGTAGAGGAGAAGCACAGAACAGCAACTTGCAGCTCCTGTTTTGGGGGCAATAGAAACAGCAGTTTCCCATTCCACTGCTGCGGCTGCCAGGCTGAGATTCCTTTTGTCAGGAACCTGACACCCTACAGCTCTGGGCAGTGATGCGATACCTTTTCTGACTCTTAGCTGTCTGCTTCCAGACCAATGGCTGCCTTCAGCTTTCTGAGCACTTGCAGACCATCTGCATTGGACCTTGCCACTTTTCTATCTGCCAAGGCCTCGTGTTTATATCAGCCTCTCTGCCTGCTGCTGGTGGTAGGTGCAGCAGCATTATTCCACATCACCTCCTATGTCCCATTGGCCTTTTAATGTGAGGTCCTTTGGTGCAATAATTCTCTCTTACAGGGATTTAATAGAGCACCCAGTTGACAGAGCTACGCTGTCTGCTAGGGGCTTACAGGAATACTAAGAGCTTAAGAGCAAGAATAGGATTTTCTGTCTGATGCTCATGTGGAAACAAAGACAGTTCTTCAAAGGTCTCTCTCTACAGCCTGCACCAAAGTGACCTGTCAGGGTTTCATCTCAACTTGACATTTTGGCAGTGCTCTTCAGGTAAGAACTGAGAAGGCTGGATTTTGTCAGAACTTGACTTGAAAGGATTGTCAACAGTTCTCTTTCTTATTCCCTTCTGGCAAGAAAAAAAAAATTAATAAAAAAAAAAAAAGTTTTACATATAGGAATCTCATGAAGCAGAAAATCCAGCTTTTACACTGCATTCCCTCTAGGCGACAAAGAGCACAAGTGTGACTCTGTCTATATCACGGCCTCAACACTGTTTGCGTTCTGAAGAGAGGCTGCTCACCGTCCCTGAAAGAACACTGTCATTTCTGAGGCTGTCTTTATCTAAATGCCGTATCAAAAAAATATTCAGTTCTGAGTCTGTCTGAGACACCTACCCCCACCTTCTAAAACAAACAGCATATTTTTAATACAAAATAGACCCCTCATCTTTGCCCTTAGGTAACTGATACAGTATGATGTAAATAGATGATATAACATTCATTTTTGTATCCTATATTATAGTGTAAGGTATCAGAAACAATACCCTGGCACAGTAGTTCTGATGTTTTTGAAAATGGTTTTATGCTGGCTCACCCACCATATTTTCCTTCCATAGAAGATACTGCAAAGCCACTAAGGAGGAAATGAGTTCCAGAGGTAGTTAATCATTTCTGCAAGTGCAAGGTGTGGGATGGGAGATAGGATTCACAGGCAGCAAACAGCAGCAAGACACTGAGAGAATGTGTATTCCGAGTGCCATTAATTTGCATTGAGTACGTGGGGCTAGCAGAAGTGGTCTAGTTAATTAAAGCATCTCACTGAAATGGATTCAAAAGAGGTTTAGTTTAGCATTAAAATCATCTTTAGCCTACATTCCACGTGGGTTACATGGAGATAATTTATTCTATATGTGAAGAAGTTCAGATATAGGCTGTGCGGTACTGCTGGTTTTATAGGGCAGTTACTTGTGTAAATGGTCCTCAATATCTGTATGCTGTTCCTCTCATTTCACTCATTTGAAAATGTCAGTACAGAAAAATAATTAAAGGATGGGATTCATGCAGGGCAGATTGTTGCCACAGACAAAAGTGAAGTGACCTGCTGGAAGTCTGCAGTAGCTTTTCACCTCCAGATATCTGCAACTAAAAACACTGGAATTTTATAAGGTCTGTTTATTCCTTTGTGTTCACCCAGTAAATCGCTATGCAAGCAAGTAGGATTAGCTCAGACAAAATTGGGAGTGATGTATGTCTGTGTTGAAGAACACTGATGAGCCAGGTAGATGAAGGCAGACTTAAATAACATCTGTTTGATCAGCGCGTCTCTATTCACTTGTATTGTCTTCATCACATTCCCCATACAATAAAATGGGTGTTATTTGTGTAGGTAATACATAAGGGAGAGGATTCCACTATGTACACAGATGGTACTCCTTCACCTCAAATTAAAATTTTCATCTTTTGGTGGCCCAAAATTTGTTTAAATGAAAGCAATAAAGCCCACAGGAGTGCAAGGAACAATTGTCTTGTTGTATGGCTACCCTGTTTTCTTAGACAGTGAAAGATTATATTTAACTTAAATAATTTTTTTATTTTAATGTCATCTGAGGTTTTACCATCTGTGTGTGCACTGAACTCTTCCCTGTTCTTTTAGCAAAACTCATAGTGTTTCAACTTGGAGTCTAGAAATAAGGCAGGCTGGAGAGATGTTCAGCAGAACCCATCAAAATTGACTTTAAAAGAAAATTTTCATAGCTGGAAAGTTAAAGAGCTATTCAGTGGGAAGTTGCATACACTCAAGTTTTGGATTTTCTGAAATATTTCAATAAAGGACAAGAAACACCAAAAATGCATTAGAATAATTTGTCAATATTTCCATGAATTGCTACAGGTTTTAAAGGAGAATATGACTAGCTAAAAGCATTACTGAGTCCCTAAAAGCTTGAGCTCGCAGTCAGATTTGTGGTCAAGGGAATGATCATCTTTACAGTGCCCAGAACTGTTCTGCTGCTGTGATCCACTAGCATTTAGGTGAATAAGATTAATTTAAAGGGTAGGACTTGCCCATGGCAAACCATAGTCACAGAAGAAGTGAAGATGCCCAAACCACACGATGCAAATACAATTACGTTTATACCCATGGAAAATCCCTGTATGAAAGTGTTGTCTCATTTCTGTTATTCAGTGTGTGAGGCAGTACAGGGACAAGCAGGAATTAGGTTACAGATGTTAAAAGTGCCTGTTAGAAAGGATTTGCATTGTGTCCTATCCCTAAGAATAACAGCTGCAAGCGCAGGGAAAAATGGACACTCATCAACTCACAGGAAATGAAAGTCCAAGACTTTTTAATTAAGTATATAAAATTTTTATCATACCCTCCACACTTCATAGCCATCCTTCCATATAGCATTTCAGCTTACTTTATTTTCACCGGTTGTATTCCTACAACATAACCTTTGCAATCACCGTGATGCATAAACTACAGACTAGCACAATCATGGTACATTTCCCTGTTCATTGCAGGGGTGTTGGTCTAGATGACCTTTAAAGGTCCCTTCCAACCCAAGCCATTCTATGATTCTATGAAATTCTCGTTCAGATCAAAGAGATCGAAAAGAGGTCATCTAGAAAACAATGATTCAAAATACATATTTTAAATTTCTATTTACCAGTCTTTTCCAAATACATTTGAAATGCCTTGCTTTTCAGATATAAAGTTCCAACATGCAATTTCAATGCATATAAAATTCCTAATAAGAAGCCATATAATAATAGTAGACACATAAATTCAGATGTGAGTTAGCTGACAGGACACAAAATGCAAAACAGCCAGAAAATAAGCATCTATTTTGTCTCCCTTTGTGATGTTTCCTTCACATGTAATAACTGGGTTGAGTATCCTGAAACAGACAGTAAAATGGAAACCTACAAAACTGACTGCAGATATGTGAAGTGTCATTAATTAAGTAATAATACCCTTTGAAATCAGTCATTACCAGCAGTTTTTGGTTATGAGCCATTAATATTTTAACTAGCAAGTCATTAAAAGTGATAATAACCAATTCCAAGGGGACTACTGCTTGAATAAACTATTTTTAATGATTTTAAACCTTCTGAAAAGCTTGGTCTGTTTTAACTTTAAATTCTGATCCTTTGTAATGCCTCTGCATGAAAAGCTATTTCTATTCACTCAGAAATGCAAGCATTCCTACAAGTACACAAGACAATCTTGCATGGAATTGGTTCACAAGGGATGTGGCAAAAGGTCTCCCTTGCCTATAGTATTACATCTGTAGTGTTGAGTCCCAGGCATGGCTTTTCGCATTTGCCTTCTTTCTTTCCTGATGACTGCTCTCTAGCTTGCCTTGATCAGGGAGACCTGAGATTCTTCAGTCATAGCTTCTATTCCTATCTCTTGCATCAAGCTGTGATTCTATTTTGATTTAGCTAGGTATGTACAGCTACTCTCAGATGAGCTTCTGAGAGGCAAAAAGATATAGTTTCATCCAGGCAACATTAATTTTGTGTGTGTACACCGAGTAAACTTAATCTTTAGACTTTGTCCCTCTATATCTATTAAATACTGGAATTTATTTTACAGATCTCTCCCAACAAGGTTAAATCATACAACTCAGGAGAAATAAGCTGACACAAAAATGTATATTTTATGAGAATAGTCCCAGGTCTATATCATGTTCATATGAATACAGCTAGAGATAGGAAAGACAGATAAGAAAGATAAGGTATAAAGAGCCTCTTACCCTTCCGGAAAGCAGAGATCACTTTCCCTCAGGAGGTACAGTATTTCCTAATTTTGATCCCATCAGGACAGCCAGGAAGAAAATGGTATCATCTGGTTTATGACACTCCAGAATTCTCATCTCTATGTCCCCAGTTGAAATCTCGCTTTTTAGGCGATCAGCACTTTGCTTGGCTCAACAAATATATCTAAAAGGCAACAGACAAAATCTTGGCCTCAATACTTGTATCACAGGCTAGTGGAACAGGGTCCAACACTGTCCAAAATGAAGAACCAGGAGTGGGCAGATAGCCTCATGGCAAAATATATAAGATTTCCTCATATTTTTATATTTTCATTTCCTCACTGTCATTAAATTATAGTCTGTCTTTATAAATGGCCATTTTCCTCAATATAATTGCAGGAACAGTCATCCATTTCTAGAGAAATAACAACACTGCCACCTTTCAGATCTGGCAACTGTTTTGAATTGTTAAGAACACTAAGTCTTCTGGTGGGCAGGTTGAGGCTCCATCCCACAATATTTTAATATTAAATGTCTCTTCTGTTGGGCCTGATAATTTCTGAGGGTGGAATTGGTGCCAAACACAACCCAACAGCACCATAGGTGACTCAAGAAGTCAGCTGAGTAATCTCTGTCACTTCAGCATCTCATAGTGGATAATTTCACACAAAAATGTGAGAATTCACGTAGCTTCTTCCACAAATACTGCATATGCAATAAATCATCTGCCCCCAAAGCACTGTTTGAGTGCATTATGTATACATTTTCCAAAAAAAAAAAAAAAGAAAAGAAGAATTAACTGGATCTTTCAAGATTTAATATTGGATCTTTCAAGATCAAGCAAGAATTAATATTGGATCTTTCAAAATAGAATTAACATCAAACAAGCAATGTAAATATCTCTACTGCCCCTTTCAATGTTTCTTCAGAAGCCCAGGTAATAGCAGTGTCTGCCAGCAAATCCACAGCTTTATTTATTGTGTCCAGCCTTTGGTACTTCACTTCTTCCTAAAGACATAGAAGTCACCACGAGAGCGGTCTGTTCCAAATTTCTCTCATTTTGCTCCTTATGCGCAATGATCATAGTGTGTCTCTTTCCGATTCCTTCTCTTTCTGTCCTTTTAAACAAGTTTTTTGCAAAGATAATAGCTGCATTTTCATAGAGAAATAAATCAGCACTTTCATTGATAACAGACAATGTATGAGAGGTTTATAAATTAACAGATAACAGCCACTATAGCTATCCAGTAATTATTACAGTGGGGGAAAATAGTGATTTAAGAGACTGGTAGTATGACAAAGCATCTCACTTCTAGTTTGTTAGTTACAATTCTGACAAGTCAATAGTGACCAAAGGATATTTCCTTGTCCTGTTTGGACAAGCTGTTTGGTGCTGACAAGCAGTCAGTAACAGATTTACACATTTAGAAGTGGAATAAACACAGAATAATTTCTTCATTCTTTTCTGCTAGGAAATACCAAAGCTCATCCCATCCCCATGCATCTGGTTTTCGGCTTTAAAAAAGGAAGCACTTTATGGAAAAAAAAGCCTTTGCTTTCAGGCCTAGAAACTTCATCACTGAGAAGGAGTTATAGGTTCTGGATGAACAAACAGAAGTCCGTTCCTGGCACTTCCCATAGGAGTGGCCATGGTTTCACACCATGGTCCTGTGTATATATATCTCATTGATATGCCAGTCTAAGACTGGGAAAGCCATCATCATAAAGATTAATACAGGTGCTAATACAGCAAACATAACAAAATACAGTAGAGGGAAGCCTCATTGCTGAAGTTCAGATTATGGTGTAGCTGGAAACACTTAGGGGAAAATATGCGAGGTTCCAAAAGCAACTGTACTAAGACTAAACCTGTTGCAATGGGAGGACAGAAAACAGGAAAGAGAGACCAGGGTAGCAGTGAAGTTAGGCTTCTCTCCTTTTTCTGTTTTTGCTGGGTAGAACTGGATCTTAGTTGCCATGGCTGCCAAGAACCAGTGATGCAACTCACTAAAAATAACTCTCACTGCTCAGAAAGATACAGATCTTATAGATCGGGCAAAAATGAAGTCGTTTCTTCTATTATTTACCCCCTTTCTGACCTCTTTCTCCAGAAATACTCCCAAAATGGAAGCAGGACTTTACAGCAGCAGATATTTTCATGATGATTTACACCTGTGCTCCATCAGACACACACTCAGATTTGCTGCCTGTCATGCAGAGATCTCTGGAAACAGGACATAACTCTATGACATGTATTTGCAATCCACCCTGAAGTCAAGCCTCTGGAAGTCTTTTTCACCTCAACATATACATTAAGTTTAGTCAGAAAAAGCGTTATGCATTTGATGGGAAAGGATCAGGATTTACCTCAAGAATAAAAAGGGTGATAAGTAGGGATAAATAAGAAATAAGATTTGAAATGCATGTGTGATATAGTAGCACCAATGAATATTTGCCTATATCAATGTGCTCAAGGCTATCTTTGCACATCAACACAACAGCAATGCTGAACAGTAGCTGTCCCTGCAAGATGTGTTGAGATCTGCAGAGAAAAGACACGTCTGTTGGTGCAGCATATACTCATATAATGAGTTTCTCTGTTAGAATGCATAGGTGAGGCATTCAGTGCATAGTGGAGAAGTAAACAGAATTTCCAATTTTCTTTTTAGTTCACCTTTACAATGATGCTGTCAACTAGAAATGAAAAAGGAAGGAGTCAATGAAGCAAGAATATTCAACCACAGCTGAGAAAGGAAAAAGCAAGAGTAAACTCTAGTTGCAGGTACAGAGGAAAACAGAAGAATGCTTACGGATATACTGATGGGGCGGGGGGGGGGGGAAATAGAGAAGGAAGCAAGCAAGAAAAAGATTTTTACAAATAACCAGGCACAAAAATAGTTGAGAGACTGAAATACATTGTTAAGTTTTAATCTATTTTCCACATCAGAATAACAGATAGAAAAGCTGAAGAGCTACACAGGCATGAGGCTATGCAGACCTGTTACACTTTCCACCACTTGTATTTGGTGGATGTAGCAGTCTGCACCACAGTTGGAGGGTGACTATGGGACTGAATATTTTGGATATAGTACTTAGAAGCCTGTCTGTACATGATTTGAATGTAATCTCCAAGTAAATTGTTTTTGTAAAAACTTCAGTTACTAGAAAAGGGAAGAGATTACTTACTAAAAACTTCAGCTATGTTTACTTTGCAAAAGATAGCAGATGTTAAAATTACTGCTTATCCATGCTACTGTATGCAAGCCTCAAATTATTCTGTACATTTTATGGCACAGACCCATTTTATAGAGAGCCTATGGAATTTGCTGAGGGCATGTGAGTAGGCAGGGGCTTAATAGAAAACTGGATGCATTTGGCTGAAAATCAAAAAATCATAGAATCATAGAATAGTTTGGATTGGAAAAGACCTCAAGATCATCCAGTTCCAACCCCCCTGACATGGGCAGGGACACCTCACACTAAACCATCTCACCCAAGGCTCTGTCAGCCTGGCCTTGAACACCGCCAGAGATGGAGCATTCACAGCTTCCCTGGGCAACCCATTCCAGTGCCTCACCACCCTAACAAGAAAGAACTTCCTCCTTATATCCAATCTAAACTTCCCCTGTTTAAGTTTAAACGCATTACCCCTTGTCCTATCACTACAGTCCCTAATGAATAGTCCCTCCCCAGCATCCCTATAGGCCCCCTTCACATACTGGAAGGCTGCTATGAGGTCTCCATACAGCCTTCTCCAGGCTGAACAGCCCCAACTTCCTCAGCCTGTCTTCATACGGGAGGTGCTCCAGTCCCCTGATCATCCTCGTGGCCTCCTCTAGACTTGTTCCAACATTTCCATGTCCTTTTTATGTTGAGGACACCAGAACTGCACACAATGCTCCAGGTGAGGTCTCACAAGAGCAGAGTAGAGGGGCAGGATCACCTCCTTCGACCTGCTGGTCACGCTCCTTTTGATGCAGCCCAGGATACGGTTGGCTTTCTGGCTGCGAGTGCACACTGAAGCCAGATTGTTTTAAGTTTCTCATCAACCAACACCCTCAGGTCATTCTCCACAGGACTGCTCTGAATCTCTTCTCTGCCCAACCTGTAGCTGTGCCTGTAATACCTGTAATAAAAGATTCTTCTGCCATTAAAGATCTATGTATGCTAGGATTCTGTGCCGCTTGGTGAGGTGACTTTTCAGACACATGTTGCCATACTAACAAAACTTATAAATGTAAGCAAAGTCACACACAAACAATGAATTTCTACCACCCTGTCATGGTTTACGCCCAGCTAGCAATTAAGCACCCACCAGCTGCTCGCTCACCCCGTCGTCCCCCACTGAGATGCGGCAGAGAATCAGAAAAAAGGTAAAACCTGCAGGTTGAGATAAGAACAGTTTAATAATTGAAATAAAGTTTACCAATAATAATAATAATAATAATAATTAAAAGGCAGGTAACAAATAAATAAAGAGGAATAAAACCCTAGAAACCCAAGTGATGCACAATACAATTGCTCACCACCTGCTGACCAATACCCAGCAAGTCCCCAAGCAGTGATTGATGGTTCCTGGTCCACTCCCCCGCAGTTTATATATTGGTCATGATGTGCTGTGGTATAGAATACCCCTTCGGCTAGTTTGGGTCAGGTGTCCTGTCTCTGTTTCCTCCCGGCTTCTTGTGCCCATCTACACTGGCAGAGCATGAGAGACTGAAAAGTCCTTGACTTATGGTAAGCAACTACCAAAATATCAGTGAGTTATCAACATTGTTCTTATACTAAATCCAAAACACAGCACTGTACCAGCTACTAAGAAGAAATACAACTCTGTCCCAGGTGAAACCAGGGTACACCCTGTTTACCTCCTGCTATGGAGCAGTATGAAGATGCTTATTCTGGAAGAATAAGTGTACAGAACGTGTAAAGTACCCTCAGAAGAGTCTAACTGAATTCACACTAAAACTATCATCTATACAGAGGGAGGGGAAGAAAAATTCACATGCTTAACAACAACCAGTGAGGAGGCAAAACCTGTTAAACTGTCACTGATTTCAAGACCAGAGTTGCAGTGCTGTGATCTAATGCAAGTGTTGCATCACAGAGGTGATTTATGAGATTTAACTTATCACTACATTTTGTGATATTTCCTTGACTTATGGGTGTTAGAGGTATACAGTCTGTGTCACAGATGTGGATTCTGGTAAACCAGTTATATAGCAAGTTAATAAGCAAACTAGATTTATGTAGAAGAACACAAAGACTTGAAATGGAGCTGCTGAAAGGAGCCAGACAGTGCAACGCAGAGAGCTTAGGGTGCAGGGAAATGGGGTGCAGATGTGAAGAGGGATGTGCAAGGCACAGAGTAGGACCAATATTTACTTACCACCTTTATTAATAATCATGAAGATAGCAGAATAAAACCACATTCATTAAATTTGCAGATGATGCTAAATTGGGAGATACTATACAAGTCAGGATCAAGAAATGCAATATAAAGCAGCTCAGAGAAATACAAGCTGAGAATAGCAAAATGAGATTCAGCTTGTAAAAATGCAAGCTAATGCATGCCACAGGGGAAGAATAACTTGGGCTGAGGGAAGCCACAAATTCAATAGAAGGCAAAAACCTCGAGGCGACAGTGGGCAACAAATTACACGGGAGCATTCCATACAGGATGGGTGCAAAAGGGTAACACAATTGTGGGCTGTGTATGCAGAGGCACTGGTTCATGGACAGAGAGATTGAAGTCATCAGGTTTTATCCAGGCTGCCAATTTAGCTTCAAAACAAACATACATGACACTCCCTTAACTCAGATGTATTAGTAAGGGGAAAATTCTACAGAGAGCTTCTGGTGTGTAAATTGCCTCAGGTGTTTGGGATACAGAATCTGAAGGCTAGCAAGGTGGAGTGCTCATAGAACAACAGCGATTCAAGGATGGTAGAAAATGACAAACAAAGGACACTTACATGGGATAACAGTGTATGAGACAGTGAAGGAAAGTCCTACAAATGCCCAGAACAGGAGCAGTCACATCCCGCCAAAGGAATCACAGGTAACCCTGTCATCATCTTGAGCAAGAAGCAAGAGCAAAACATTATTATTTACTATAGTAAAGTAGTCATAGACTCTGAAAGTGTGGAAGATCTTCCCTGTGGGATGCTTTTTCGAGTAGCACTGGCTAGCAAAATCACTCAGGAGAAGCAGTCCTGCACTGACAGAGAGGTGACAATGTAAGAAGTCTGTTCCTCCTTTGATATCTGTTATACTAAGTTTAGAAGATCTGTGTTATGGCTGTGTATTCTGATACTTACTTCTATGAAGCAAGCAGGAATTCAGGGAAATCAAAACAAAAGGCAGGAAAAGAAGAAACCTCTAAAGGATCTGCTCAGGAGCAATGTTTGGAAAAAAAAACCCAAAAGCTTCACAGAGTCACCGAAGTGAACTGATCACAATAATAAAAATAAAGATGTTGCATTCCTTCAGAGTTTATTTTGAAGGAGAATCAGAAAGCTGTGGGGAAGGACACACAGGGGAATATGATCAAAGATAGATTAATATTCTACATGCCCAAAGGTTACATATACCATCTCACAATAGATATGGCGAGAGTGAAAATGGCCACCAGGGATGAAAAGAAAATTACTGAAACAGGAGGGCATTTGGAGGTATAATTTACCCTATATGAAGAACTAGATGACAAAATCTAGAGGATACTTAATAAATGTTCAGGTCATGAACATGGGTTAATAAAGAATGCTTATGTTTATGGCAAGAATGTTTATGAACATGCTTTGGTTTCTAACCAACCTAATCAGGCACATGGCAACAAGATAGCAAGATGTTTTTTCCTAGACTTCCAAGTGTACTCAGGTCAAGAGTTTCAGACAAGCTGGATAAATACTGTGGAAAAAAAGAAGTTGCATCCATGAGTGAGTGTGTTTTGATTTGTCTGACACTACTTATGCCTTGCTTAACTACTTTTGCATTCAGAAGTACGTGGAAACATATCCCATGTAATGGTAAAATGTCCCCAGGCAAATCTCAGCTGGAAAAATTTATCATAAGCATTTTTTCTCAAGTATACTTGGATAGTAGATTTGAAATTTTAATTTGAAAGTCCGTACCATTAGCATTCTGAACTCGGTGGAATAAATAATGGAATTTCAAGGTTGTATTATGTGTGTGCTTAACTTTATGCCCGGTGAGTGGTCCCATTGCCTTCAGCTCCAAAGGCAACTTGCTGGAGCTCCTGGAGGTGTGTGAACCTGAGCTGAGGAATACATCTCTGTGGGACCAGCACAGGCCCCAGCCTGACAGTGAGAATGCACTGTATCTCTCTGTCCTTGGGGAGATTTCACTGTAGGATAGGACCCCTTCTAAATGCAGCTCCCAAATTCCCCACCCTTGGGGAAAAACATATCAAGCTTCTATGTATTTTTCAGATAGTCAGAAGCAGTTCAGGCCCATTAAACAACTGCAGGAATTTCTGCAGAATTCATCAAACATGAATACAATACATGAAAAGGAAGATACAACCAATTTCTAGAGCTTACTGCTTTTACCCTGCTGCTCTCTCCACAGAGTAAGGCAGCAAAGAGCTGTAAGCTACAGGGCCTGATACTTTTGGTACATCCTCAGTGAAATATTCCCTAAGCTCAGCCACCTTTACCTATGAAAAACCACTGACATGAAGGGGGCTGCAGGGGTGTCAATGAAAGGACAGTTTGAAGCCAATGTGTTACACGGTGATCTCAAGGGATCTCATTTGGCCTGCAGGCCTTTATTGCTGATGGTGATAGGTGAAATGGAGGGAAGCTAAGACTGACAGTAAAAGCCCATAGTGAGTTTGAAGGAATGGCACATATGATATCCATTTCTCTATCTGTAAGCTAGGTCTGTCTGATAAAAAGACAATAAACATGGAGCTGTTTTTCAAAGTAATTTTTTCTTCCAGAATAGAGATTAATATAACTACATCTCATATAAAACTGCTGCCAAAATCTTCTCACAGTTTTCAGCTCCTGCAAAGGATCCTTCTGAAACCGGGTTGTAACTTTCACCTTTCTGGTTATAGCCGTTAGTCAGGGTCAGTTATAAATTTAGAGAGCCCACCGCTCCTGCACTGGGATATAATTTTAAATGGCTTATGGGGGAAAGTTAACCAGGATTTATGATCCAGTAGTTTGACTAGAGGGCATCCAAAACTTTAGCATAGAGGTACAACATGAGGCAGGGTGGAAAGCATTTAGGAGATGGCACTGCAGAAGAAGGTTGCTGCAGGGCAGCGATGAAGAAACAGAAACAGGCTGATGTGCCTCTCCACACAAGTGGAACTTATCCTCAGTAGATAAATACCACCATCCTGATTTTTCATCTAAGAACTTATGGTATAGAGACTTCAAGCTCAAATGCTATGATATTGAAAACCAGAGGGTTCCTATACTTGGCTGTGCGCAAACCTGAACACAAGCTCACCATAGATCTCCTACACATCTCCCTTGCTCTGCTGAGGACTCCTCTAGGAAGGACACTGAACTATTTGCTTTGCTTTGCCTGACATCAGCCACAGATCCTTTACCAGAAGGGCCCATATGGTATCTGGAAGTAGGAAGGAGAAAGGCACAAGGTCCCAGAATAGTCCACTTGGCAAGTAAGGGTGCGCTTGAGTATCCTAAAGCCTTTAGATGCTTTAAAAATTTCAGCAGAGTAGCTGTAGGGTCAGTTCCAGAGGTATTTAAGCTGAAAAGTCATAATATTTGAAATCTGCCCTTGGGAGTCCCAGTATATGTATATAAAAGTACTAAGTACTCAACCAGAGCTACACCCTTACTCAGAATGTCACAAGCTCCTTGACCTCCTTTTAAAAGTGGCGGCCCTGGCAGGTATAACTTTGCAGACTCCCTATCCAACCCTATCTTCTTAAGGAATGGGAGAGAGAATTCCACAGTAAAGCACAATTCAGCATCTTCCCACAGCAGAAAGACAGGTTCCCATTAGCTTCAAGAGGATCAAGTGCTTTGAAACTGTCTGACATCACAAAGAGCTCTCCTTATCATTCTAATCAGACGGATAAATCTATGCAGAGTGCTCCAATTCAAGTGCAGTTATCGATGTCATGTAAATATGACCTCCACATACTAGCACAGTTCAGTGAAGGGCAATTCCTAAGGAAGAATGATGTAATACTGGTTTTTCAATTATTACAGTCGCTATTACTTTTGTTTTCCTTATTATGGTGATATTACTTTGTTTTTATTGAAGCACCTTATTGTATATATTTAGAAACAGGAAAAAAATGACTGCCATGCTCTCCATGTAAAAGTGCCAGAAGAGTTGCTGGAAATAATGTCCAAAAGTCTTTCTATTACTTGGGTAGTTTTTTTCTCATGGTAACACTAGAACATATTGAATGGCACCTGGATCTATATAAGTAGGTTATGCAGTAAAATAATTCATTGAAACAGAAACAGTGGGAGGGAGAGGGCAAGAGAGGAAGAGAAAATCCTGTTCATTCAAATTTGAAAGTTATTTCTTCCATGAATATCAATCATAGCCTTTCTTCCAGGGTAGTTTTCTGCCTTAATGAAGCAGGTTTGTCATGGCTTGGTATGGCAATACCTCATTTTTGCCCACTGTTCCACTGCTTGTTTGACTCCTTTGATTAAGAAGATCATGCTGCAGTGTCCCACGTGACAGCTATATTAGTTGAGGTAAGTTACTGATATATTACCACAGGATAATATAGTTTGAAGGCATTTTAATAGGGGCTGGCAGATTTCAATATTATTTGAGGGTCATAGAGTGTCTGACATTTCAATTTGTTATCAGGCCACTCATATCACTAGGGCAATCATTAAACATAGACTCTAATAAGGTTTCTGCTATGTAGGGTCATTCATTATTGACAAGGAGGAGAGAAATAAATACCTTCCCAGGGGCAGCCTCAGCATGTAATACAGTAAAAATCCCTCTGAGTCTGGAACCATATTTTCTAGATTTGCAGGCAAATCAAGCATTACATTTTCAAATTAAACCAAATGAAAGACTCCAGATAAAACCATGAATACTTAAATTCTGCTTTTACATACTGTCAAAACACTCATTGTAATGACATATATATATATATATGTATATATATATATAAGTTGTAATTAGATCACAGGTTGGCTTATTTTACCACTATGATGGGAGCTAATAACCCATTTGTGTCATCTTCGGCTTTATGAGGGCTGTACACCTGGGACAGACTTTGCATATTACAATTAATCATCATATATCATGTAGCTCCAATAGCTATTTGACAGATGAGCCACCTTCACCTTTCAACTAGGTAGACCTGTGATTTAGCTTACAAACAAAAGGACTAAATTCTTCATAAAAGCTCATTAATGCTTTTCCCCTTAGATTAATAACTGGTTTATTTGGGATATGCTTCAAAGTTCCTTTTTTCAATTTTAGATTTTCTCTGAATAACCTTAAGCACACACACATAGAAACATTTCACACATCTTTTAAAAATTACCTCTTTGTGCTTTAAAACCAAACTGAGATACAGAAAAGGGAAAAACTAGTTTGGAACAAGGCAAATGATATTGTTAAAAACACAACTAAAAGGATTTTTACAGAGCTGTTTACTTCAGGAAATTTAATTTGGGGAAAAATAAATATTTGTGAAACCTTTTCTCAGTTTCTTGGGAATAAAAATAAATTACACAGAAAATAGGGGCATTAGGGTGTACTTCAGAATCTGCTGAAGAAACAGAAGTATTGCACTAATGGGTGCCAACCAGAAAGGGCCTAACCCTAATGTAGTGTGCAACTACTTATTTTCTCCAGTAGACCAAATCCCATTCAGAAAAACAGAACTTCTACTCTAATTTCTCTATCAGATGGATTGGGCCCAAAAGAGCAGTTTAAGAGAGAAACAAGTTCAAGAAAGAAAAAATATTTCTTTTCATTTACTGTTAAAGCTGATGAGCTGCAGCATCCGTGGTGATAGTGAATTAGCTTACAAAAATCCTTCCAGGTTTAATAATGTATGGTGTTATTAATAACTTGGGTAAAACAACATGTCTCCCACAATTCAGTAAGGTGATCCTGTCTTTTTAATTCATGAGAAGAGCTTTAATTGGATCAGAAGAGCAACCAGCAGACAAATAAATTGACAATATAATTTAATTCAGTTAGTGTAGTAAGAAGGAGTCTTTACTGACAGTTATTTATTCAACCTCGACTTCATTCCCAGGTACCGGCTTAGTCAACTCCAACACAACAGCTTCTCTCCAGTTCATCTCTGGGAGTCCCCCACAAATAATAATTCAAATCTTAATGATGCAGTAACTTGGCTCAATGGAGCAAGTTGTTCTCATCAGGTTTCTGGGCTCCCTGGTCCGAGATTAGTAAGTAACCTTCAGTAAGTCAAACAAGAGATGCTGAATCTAAGAAACAGTTCTCTTTCCAAGCTGTCACAGGATATTCCAGGAGAAGCAGCAAGGGATGGCTGCAGGCAAGATGCTGGAAGACGTCTAGAAGGTCTCCCCATGGAGACAAAAGGATGCTAAAGCATGAATGAGTAAGAGAAACTCTGTGGACTGAATGGAGTAAATCTTCAGGAATAAATTCAGTTATGAGAAGATGAAACACTAATCATCAACATCTGAGATTGTCCAGCATGAAAGCTGAGAATCCTAAAAACATTCAGATATGTGGAAGTACTTACTTAAAATGGGACAATATTGGTATTTAGTAGTATATTTATACTGCTCTCTTCTACAGCCAGCCCACTGCAAGCATACCTAGCGTTCAGCTCACGTTTCTTTATAGCATTCTGCATTTTGTCAGAAACTTTGCGATACTAGAAAATTAAGTTTTATGGTATTGATCATGATGTAAATTAGGTATTTGGTGTCATGATTCATTTAGTCACTGTTTTCTTCAAAATAATTTACCATATGTCTAATGACTAGGCAACAATAGTTATATTGCTGTCTGGGAAAAAATATTGTTTTGTAGTATGATTGTCATTGGAAATAGGATTGTCAGACCTGGACAGCACAAAAAAAAATGCATTACAGGAAAATCTCCTTCATGTGAAATACAGTGAAGATAGAGGCAGACATTTTGATCATTACAGAATCACAGAATCACAGAACAGTTGGGGTTGGAAGCCATTTCTGGAGATCATCTACTCTAACCCTTTTTGTATGTCTTCAAAGACATAACCCCTTTGAACATAACTTCTTCCATAACCTCTTTGAACAACCTGTTGCAGTGTTTGACCATGCTCACTGCAAAAAAAAGTAATTTCTTATATTTCAATTTGTGGCCATTGCTCCTTGTTCATTAAGTGGACACCACTAAAAAAAGTCTGGCTCCATCTATTTACAGAATTCCGTCATGCCAATTATTAATTAAATAATATCCCCCCTAAATCTTCTCTTCTCCAGTCTGAACAGTCCCATCTCTCTCAGTATTTCCTCACAGAAGAGATGTTCTAGTCCCTTAACCATCTCCATGGCCCTTCACTTGACTCCCTGCAGTAAGTCCATGCCTCTCTTGTACTGGAGGGCCCAGAACTGGACTCAGCACTCTGGGTGTGGCTTCACCAGTGCTGAGTAAGGAGGAAGGATCACTTCCCTGGCTCTGTTAGCCACACACTTCCTAATGCAGCACACACAGACCCTTCCTTGCTTCAAGAGTATATTGCTGGCTCATGTTCAATTTGGTGTCCACCAGACCCCCACGTGCTTTTTGCCAAGCTACTTTCCAGCCAGCCTGCCCCCAGTGTATACTGGCGACTGGGGTTATTTGTCCCTAGGTGTCATGAATGAGGAGATTAGGGTTGCTAAAAGAATCACCATCAAAGTTATTAACAGAATTAGTTTTACTATGAATTTAAGAAAGTGCAACTTATCAAAGTTCAATGGCAAAGTTCACTATTATGTACTACATGAATGAAACATACAAAAAGAAAACTTGAGGTAGAATCAAGCTCAAATAATCTGTACAGTAACTGAAGACCAAAAAGGGTAAGGGAGACCTTTCATTAAGATACAAGGTATAGGGTGGACCTCCTTGCTTTCTAAACTCATGATGGAGCTTAGGTGCAGCTAGGTCCAGTCTTAGTTTCAGACCCGGTCAATGGTCTATGTCTCAAGGGTAGTATGTGTAGTCAATTAGGATTGCCATGATATCAGCGAAAGGTAACCTTAATGTGATGTTAAAGTACCAGTTCACCACAGATGACATTTTTACAGGGCTTATGACCTAGCAGCAGTCTGCAGTCTTAAGGTGAATCAAAAAATTTAGCAACAGACTAATATTGACTAATTCAACATTTACGAAATGAGACAATAGGTTTTACTACAGTCACAACAGTGACTTAATTACAGATCCAACATGACCACGTTAGTATTATACTTGCTATATGGTATTTAATTCAATTTACACACATGTGCACAGACACAAAAGTAGATAGAGAATCTTTATAAATGTTAAAAAATTCCCCAAGTTCAGCGAAATATCCATGTCGACTCTCTCAGCATTACTCAATGAATGAGGGTTGAGCTTTGAGGAGTGGGGAGCCTTCAGCCCAGATCTCATAGCCAGCTTTTGGCAATGGTCTTCCAAACTTCACAAACTTGGGACTACATAAACTCCAAGAGGTGTCTCCTCAGAGGAAGATGCTGGGGGGCCACAGCAGGGACCACTGTTTATAGGGCCACAAGATGATTGGCTTTAGCCATCAGTAAATTTCCATCCTGGCCTCCATCCCAGCCAGCAATTACAACAGTTCTTCAAAATTCCAGTAACAACAGGCAGTTCCACTTGGGCTGTGACCAAGGTGATGAATGACCAGTTGCAAGACTGTCAGGGGATGAATGATTATCCTCGCTCTCACTTCCCACCTTTGTCAAGCAACAGGAGTGCTTGGTACAGTCAGTGCCGCTCCCACCTTAGCCATGCAAAAGTGCCTGGTACGGTCAAGGGATGCTTCACCACCCAATTCATTACACAAAGGCCAAGGGCTGACAGGAATTCCCAAGATCATAGAGCAGCCCAGGGTTGGAGGAGGGAGGGATGGTGGGGTGGTGGAAATGCACCATCACACCAGGCACAGGACTTAACATTTCTGTTTCTGGAACTTCAGGAGATTCCTGTTGGCCCGTTTGTCCAGCCTGTTCATGTACCACTGAATGACAGCACAACCATCTGGTCTATCAACCACTCCTCTCAGCTTTGTATCATCATCTGCAAACAGGCCGAAGGTGCCCTCTACCCCAACATCCAGGTCAACAGTACCGGTCCTAATACCTGTCCTAGGTTTTCACAACTAGTAACTGGCCTCCAACTGGATGTGCAGCTGATCACAACTCTTTGAGCATGGCAGTTCAGCCAGTTTTCAATCCACCTCACTGTCCAATTATCCTGTCTGTACTTCTTCAGTTTGTTTATGAGGGTATTATGGCAGATAGTGCTGAAAGCTTTACTAAAGTCAAACTAAACAACATCCACTTCTCTCCCCTAATCCAGCAAGCCAGTCATCACAGAAAGCTACCATTTGGTTAGGCATGATTTGCCCTTCATAAACTCATGCTGGTTATTCCAAATCAGCCTCTAGTCCTTCATACATTTGGAAATGACTTCCAGGATCATTTGCTTCATCACTTTAGTACCAGAAACTGTAAAAGAGAAAACATACATGGTCACTTGAAAATTACTTGGAAAATGGGACTATGTTGTGTTTACAGAAACAGAGAAATATAAAAATGGTATTTTTAGCAGTTGTCATTGTCACTTTGGTGGTTGAAAGTCTCATGAGCAAGTTTAAGAGTAAGCTTAAAAAGTGGGTTTTGGGTGCTTTCTGGCAGGACTCAGTCTGAAGGGAGCTGTTGCAGACCCAGCAGGTTTGAAAGTCATTTTCCAGCCAGCAGAGGTAGCATAACTATAGTCAATTGAATTCCTTTATCTCAATGTGACACAGACCAGAAGGATAGACGAGACAAAGATCAGGAGTTTAAGTCTATTTACATTCAAAATCACCAGGAACTCTCCGTTGATTTTTTTTCCTGGAGGCAGGATCAGGCCCATGATGTTTAACTTTCTTGTCTTCCTGTAACCCAATGTTGTATGAAACGTGCAACTGTTTTTGCAGTCATTACATTATTGCCTGATTCCTGTTTGGTTAGCCAAGAAGTCATGATAATACAAAGCGTTCTCTGTTGAAGTGTTAATGCAGTTTCTATTAACATGGACAATACACACTCATTGTAGAGAATGTATTTGTCTCCATGAAACATTAATCGAAACGCACCATGCAAGGGGCAGCTGTCAGATCTCAGTGATGAAAATGAGTACAGCCTATGCATTTTAGACAGAGGAAAGAATTCTGCCAAAATATTAATATAAATCTATGTGCCTAATTTAATTTACACAAATCAAAAGGAGAAGGAACAAGTGGTTAACGTCTTGGCATTAGCTGTCATCTGCAGTGCAATTACTGTTACAAAACATTAAAAGAATTGGAGACTGTAAGAATTTTTACATTAGTGGTTATTAATTTAGCAGTAAAAGCAACTTCCTTCAGAACTGTTAGTTTCAGTTCAAAATATACCACTTCTTCATGCTTCCTGGAGTTCGATTTATTTTGTTTAGGCATTTCAGAAAGCAAAATAATGTATTTTTATTCATATGATTATAAAGAATTTCCATAGTAACAGTTGTTCCAAATCTCTAGAATCCCAACAATACCTGAACTAGTAAACATCAATACCACTGCAGCATCAAAACTATTAGTTTCATGTTCCATCCTAGATTATTTTCTGTAACCTAACCTATCACACTCCATTTCTCTCGGTCTTCCTTTACCTATGCCTTTGCCTATATCCTACCCCAGAACTTTTTACATCAAGGATGCTGCTACCTATACATTTCCGCACTTCATTGCTGGGGAAAGGAAGACACTGAAAGCAAATTGTGCCTAATTTCCTGGGGTTATTTCCTCCAACCAAGGAAATTCTTTTTCCTGTCTAAGAACATAAGGGTGAAAAGCAGCACTACCACCAAGGTGCGATCTATGTAATCTATGGGTCTAAGAAAAATGGATGAGATAAATCAGTGTCGGGACAAGTCGTGGTCCTAGGATCGGTGATGTCCTGGCACACAGCATCCTCCACCATGAAATGAGCTCTTTCCCAGTTGTATTTTTGTGAAGGGGTAGAAATACCCAACAGAAGTCCAAAATGGCTTAATGGAATATAGATATTTGAAGGCTTCGTGGTCCTCGATACCTGTTTCTCAATTTTTCCAAGATCATCCTCTTGGTTTTTTATTCATTTAAATATAAACATCTATAGGAACACTCGAATCTCCTTGTAATAATCCAGAAATATTTTTTTTATACATCTATTAGGAATTCTGATTATTTCACAGGACAAAGAGGCAAAACACAGTCTGTGAGAGAAACAGCACAGCCATAGCAGTTCAACAGTTAATCTTTTCTGATGTAAACAATCATCAAAGACATTTTCAGGTACAATCCCCATAGACCTGCCAAATACAGGAATGGCCTGAGCTGATCTGTGGAATATTCAGCCTAGGAGAGATATTTACATCATGCAGGCATGGTATAAGAGGTTTGCACATGCTCAGTGCCTGAATTCAGTAGGATCTGGGCACTAGACCAATGCAAGTCAGTTCTCTCTGCTTCGCTGCCAAAATGTATCAAATGGAATTGAATTAGGGCTGGTTTAATGCTGAATAAGAATGTCTATAATGGGGATCAATGCAGTTTAACAAACACGTTTTAACCAATACTATTAGTTCATTCAGATGTACTTTTCTAGCTCTTCCAACAAAGCGGAGCTCTCACGAAATGCTACATCATGAAAACATAGTTTGGCCTCTACATCATCAGTGCAGGGTTATGGAGGGTGGTTAAGTACAAAACTCTTCCAGGTGACTGGCACACAATAAGGGCTGCTTCCCCAGTGTTACACACCTATAACACATGCTTCATAGTATCTCTTTTGGTATTTGAGAGGAATAAATTTGCGCAGGAGGTTAGTACGCAGTAAAAAGCTGTCATCACACTCACTGCACTGCCACAATTAGCTGTGGTGGCTGCAGCTGGGTGAAAAACAGTGTCACCTACTCTTCTTCTTCTTTTTTTCAATTCCCTAGCCTAACCTCTACCCACCAAAAGGCAGCTTCTGTTGTGCAAAGTCTATCACATTCAAGAGGATGTGCAATTTGTTGCTGTAGCAGTACAGAAGCTGTTGATGGGGACATGAAACTGGCTCATAAACCATGCCTCTAATCCTCTTTCAAAGCTTTGCCCTGTATCTGAGCTGCTGACCAAAATTGTGAAAAGGGAGAATTCAGAAATGTGGGAGAACTTGGAAAGATATGTACTGAGCTCTAACATTTTTAAACAAAAATGCACAGAAAAAGTGCTGCAGATAGAAGTTGGTAGATGTTCCTTGTTCACAAGTGAGGGAGTTATTTTGGAGATAACAATACAAAATAACATTGAGTCAATTTTATTTTCTCTCCCTGAACAGCACTGACAGTTTTTGATTTTCCACATTAGCTCAGAAGTTCAATATCTGGGGGAAATATGATCAAAAGAAGACTCTTCAAGCAAATTTCTGTGGAGGTCAAGTAGGAGATTTGAATTCTGTTAGAAATGCATGGGAAGAAAGATATTGAGTGCCATGCAGAAACTGCTCTGACAACAAAAAAGACCTTTCAGTGAACTACAACTATTCAGTAAGCTCTAATAAAAAGACAGCTCCCTTTCCACAGTGCTCACCTGCATATTCCATCCAGTGGGAGCTCTAATGCACCCACCTATTTACCAGTCTTCTGCTGGTCAAAATAAATCTGTGCCTTCACTCATTTAATCATCACCACCTTCTCGTAACTAACTCTTTACTTATGAGCATGCTAACTAGGGCTGATCAGAGCTGTGAGTAGCAAATGTGATTTTCTTCTCCAATTGGCCTATTCATTATCCTCCTCAGCATTTACATTCTGCACGACATTAGGATGTTGCATGTAATGTCATCATTTACCATGCGGCTGTGACTGCCAAATAAAATGAATAAAATAAAGTCTTCTGAGAGAGTTATTCTACAGACAGGAAAAACACAGTTTGTTTTAATGGGGTTTAAAAGTGATCAAGTGTAGTGCAATGTTTGCATAATACACATGCATAATACACAGTCTTTGTTATCAGTCTTCTTTTATATATAGAATAAAGTTGGTTAATATTTACATAGGTCAGATGATTCATGAAGCAACATACCACTGCTTAGACCAGTGTGGGTCGTGATGTAATACCGTACTAAAATGCCTCATTGTTAATAGATTCAGGGATAAGCAAAAGGAAGTGGGTGCTTTTCCTCTCCCATACAGCAAATTTTAAATGTGAAAGTATTATCAGGCTCTAGGGAGAGGAGAAACACAAAACTGTTGTTTTTTTTTTCCTAAAAAACAGCTGCTTTGACCCAACCCAGGCAGGAGAGTGAAGGAAGTGTTTGTCTGAAGCAGGAAATGAGATTTCAGAGGAGCTCTGGTTTTCCAGAAGGTTCTTTCTCCTTTTTCCTTTCCTTTCCTTTCCTTTCCTTTCCTTTCCTTTCCTTTCCTTTCCTTTCCTTTCCTTTCCTTTCCTTTCCTTTCCTTTCCTTTCCTTTCCTTTCCTTTCCTTCCCTTCCCTTTCTTTTCCTTTCCTTTCTTTCATTTCATTTCCTCTTTCCTTTCCCTTCCTCTTTCCTTTCCCTTCCCCTTTCCCTTCCCTTCCCCTTCCTGTTGGAGAAAGTGATATCCCTTCCTTTTTATTAACCACTCATTTTGGTTTATCCACAGCTCACATGGCTCAGCTGAGGCTTCCTCATCTGCTTTAAAGACAGACAGTTTCATGAGTTATGCTGATGGCTTGAGCTAAGGATCCTGACAGTTTTTAGTCAGATACAGAAATGCTCTGCACTGGTTCCATATATATGTACATGGAGAGACAGCGGCTTCTTTCTGGTGGGCAGCGAGGAGATCTGGTGGTTCAGCACCTTTTCACCACCTCAGCCAGATCTGGAAAAGGATGTACTGGTCTGTGGTGTCAGTTTAAATTTCATAATTATACAAACAAAGCTTTCTTAATTCAACTTCTTTTACCATTGCAAAAAGGCAAGAGATTCAACCCCTTCCTGAAGTGCAGACATGTCAAAAAATTACAGCAGAGTAAGGCTGCAAACGTGTCCAGAAGAGTGAGGGGAGAATTTGTTCTATTGATACAGCAACATCACATTAGGCCCTTACCTTAGGCTATGTGGCAAAAACATACCCCACATAGACAAGGCCTTGGTTACTGACATGCTGCAGTCTCTAACTGATGTAACAGTTTGCAAAGGGAGCACCAGTTGTCCTGAGATTGAAAAGGGTAAGTATGGAACTGAAGTTATCTCAGCATGAATCCTTTCAGTACTAAGTTTCTCTGCAGAGATTTTTAGTTACAAATTTGAAGTACTGATATAGCATATCATCATATGCTGGCTGGCTTGGACTTTGAACATACTGGGTAAACAGCAATGCTTTCCCATATAGTGGAAGCTCTTGGACCATATGCTACATATAACTCTATGCTTCCTTCAGAAAAAGGCTACATTTAAAATGGTGTTGGTGTTCCATCTTTGATTCTATCATTTAGTTAGGCACTTCACAGGACTCAGAGCTGAAGAGATGGAGATTTCAGTGATTTTTGACCTTTTTTGCATGTGTTTCTGGCTGCAATGCCTCAGTCACACTCCAGCTTTGAGAACAATTTAATTTACAAAAAGCCTGGAAAATACTGGATAGTTAAACTCGAAGAGCCACTGGTCCCTCCATGACACACGTCGGGTTAGGAGGGGGAGTGATTGCAACTCCAGAACTGGTGTCATCCCCCAAAGTTTAACCCAAAACACGCTCAGATTTAGCGGAGGAAAACGGAACGCATAGTTTTGAGGAACAGTGATGTGAACGCCTGTGCCTGCTCTCTAGTTCCACCCCCTGGAAATGCTTTCAAACTCTGACTGATCCAGCTCCAGAGGGGCTGGAGAGGAGCTCCTATGGAGAGGAGCGCACACCATCCAGGGCTGTTGCTGCCAGCAGACACCCGCTCTGTGGCTGGTGGCATGGCAAAGGCAAAGGCTGCCTTGCCAAAGGCAAAAACCTGTCTCAGAGGCAGACACTGTGTTACAGACATTTCTATTTCTGTGAGGTGGTGCTGACACACGTGAAAAAATTGTTTGCAGTGACAGTATCCCGGCTTCATTAACCCTGCTGGTAACAGCAGATGATTATTTGCTTCTCCAAAGAGAGTCTGGAGTAGCACTTTGTTTCACTTTCCTACAAACAACTGGTATTTGTAAGGGAGGGGATTATCCAGCCTCCTGGTCATACCACAGACCCTGCAAAAGCCTGCTCACCTCATCACCCATTCTCTGTGTAGGTTCATAGAATCATAGAATCATAGAATAGTTAGGGTTGGAAAGGACCTCAAGATCATCTAGTTCCAACCCCCCTGCCATGGGCAGGGACACCTCACTCTAAACCATCCCACCCAAGGCTTCATCCAACCTGGCCTTGAACACTGCCAGGGATGGAGCACTCACAACCTCCCTGGGCAACCCATTCCAGTGTCTCACCACCCTAACAGGAAAGAATTTCCTCCTTATATCCAATATACTTCAATGTACTTGTGCCTGCCTTTGGCTAATACATCAGCATGAGGTGCTTACCACTTCCACAGCAAGGAGGTTTGCTGCTCACCTCAGCAAATAGTTAACTGCAGCTGACACGTGTCACTCCAAGTGGAAAGACAAACTGAATTCCCTAACCCCTACATCCTCACAATTTGCTCCTCATTCTTAATAAATACAGCTCTGGAAAATCACTCCATGTCATTCTCTTAAACAAGAAATAGATTCTCAGAAATTGCTTTTCTGAATGTTCTGTAGATTTGGGGGCTGTATCCATGTAGCTGTATCTATCCCTGTTTCTCCCAAGTTGGTTTTGGTATGGATTCCCACACCTGTGATTTCTTTAGACCCCCCACAGCTGTCCTCCACAGAAGACAAGGGTATTTCTACAGAGCAGTTCGTCATCTAATATTGTTTGGAATAATAAATACCCGTGATGGTGGGCCTCAGATACATGGATATAAACAAATGAGCTATTCTTTGTTAAACTGTAAGAAACCATTAGTCCTTGCATAGTGACAGAGCGTGGTAACTCCGACAGTCAATCAAAACCTGAGAGGAATGACAAGTAAAACAGGTACTCAGTGCCAAAAGAAACCTTTTTTGCACAGACATCCAAACCTAACCTGGATGTATCACCAGGGAATACGTTGTAATTATAGACAGACGGATTATCTATTACCAGAAATCTTTTTATCACATATTATTCTGACTCCATGCAAAATCAGCAAGGGGTCACTCAGCTCACGCTCCTGCTTTGACTTGACAGCCAGGAAGGTGGACTTAAATGGGAAGTCACTCTTTTTTTGTGGCAATATCCGTAAGATCAGCGTAAGATCCGTAAGATCAGGTAGGAGTGGTGCAGGGGATCATAACTAGGGGAAGCAGGGATGGGAGAAGAAGGCAAAGCAATCTGTGTGCCATGAAAGGGAACGAGTCTAATTAATTCCATACTGGTGCCACACTTGGAAAAGAACTGAGCCCTGTGTTAGGAAAGCCATAGGAAGTACAGGATCGCCACCAGACACTGAGAGAGGCCTCTCAGGCGATCAAAAGCAAATCCTGCCTTCAGCATTTATTCTCCTCACTGGCTGGCAAACCTTTTTTATTATTTTACCTACAAGCAGGCTAATCTCATATAGATATAGACAAACACAGATACAGGTATATGTATAGGAGGAGATGTGAATAGATAGATGATACAGATACAAATACACATACAGACACAGCCTTGCCCTCCCTCCCACTCAGCCCCCTGACACATCAACAGCAACAGCAACTAGCATCCAACAAGGTATCCTTCTGGGAGTAATAAAAGCAAAAACAAAGAAAAAGTGGTAAGCACTACTTATATTGGGTCCAGGCCTGTCTGGGGGGCTGGATAAGTGGACAACAGCAGGTTAGAGAGTCAGGAAAAGATTCTCAGTTCACTCCTCCCATGTTTTCTTCTCAAGTTTTCACCTTCCCTTTCCTCTTTAGCCCTGCAATGGTGTGATTTCATGTTCTGCAGTGAAATGGCTGATTGCAAACCTGCCTTGGGAGAAGCAACACAGACTTCTAAAATGATAAAGGACAGATGAAGATCTGTGAAGCGCTGGGAGCAAATGTCACCCCTGCTTTTTTCAGTGAGTAAACACACATTTGACTGCCGGACTTTCTGTTACCAACCTTGTGATCTTTCTCCAATGCCTTTATCTCTCCTTTTCTCTTTTGTATCTTCTGTCTCCTGGAAAAGATTCATTGGCAGTTTAAATTTTTATTCTAAATATATTTGAAAAACTAAATTATAGTCGGTGTCAAAGGTTAGGAGTTCTTCTTTAAATATTACATGAGTTCATGTGTGGTTAGAAATAGATAAAGAGATAGCAGGACTTTTTAACATTGCATACAAGTAGCACCTTAGCCTATTTTAATTGCTATCTTTTATCATGCTCACTCTGATTGTTCTCCAAACAAGCCCATGCAGAACATGGAACAGATTGCAAAGTCTGCTTTTTGGGAGAAAACTGTCTAGTTAGAGGCTCCCTGGCCTTGGGAGGGATTTAGGGACATACAGCTTGGGGCTGTGCCTACTCACACAAGCACCTCAGCCCATTGTATTTGGTGACAGGAGCATCATGATGGCTCTCCAGAGTCCAGCATGTGGCATCTCTTCAGGCCCATTTCTTCACAGCTGTCCCCACAGTTTCTCTCTGGTGCCATCTCACTGCTCAGGACAGCTTGCTAGTGTCATTCTCCTGCCTCCCTCACTGCAGGTGAGCTGCTCCGGGCTAATGCAACTAATTCAGAATCAACTTGAACTGCCCCACTTCAAACAGCAGTTTTTTTCTAACATGGGAATAAATGTAAAGTTTCCAGATCCTCTGCTGAATGCAATCTCTTGTTAGGGAGCCCTTTCACTTACTGACTGTGGAAAACTTTGACTTTCACTGAAGACATGGTATTAGCTGGTGTGCAACCTTCCAGATAAGATGGAGCAGGAAGCTCCCAGTTACCTTTGGTGATTTCACCTAAACCTCACATTAGTAAGACTTATCTCAAAGAGGGGAAGAGGTTGGCTCCAGCACCAAGCAGTAGTATGGCAGAAAACAATGTAAATGGCCAGGTCCCTTTCCAAGCACACAGGATCTGCCCTTCTCACCTCCTTGAAGCAAGAGCATTTCAAGTCCTAAACCCTGATGGACAATCAGTACTGGCTAGCTGTGAAGAAACCAGTTTAACCCCTCATCCTCCAAAACCACGGACAAAGGCTCTGAGCTCATTACACATAGTCAAGTTCCTATTGCTTAGCCAGATGCTACATCTTCACTGAGCAATGATATATGACTGGATGCCCAATCCTAAACCACTTCAGCTACAAAACAAGCTTAAAATCACCACAAAATGGAACCTGAAAATCAAACCTTATAATTTCAGAACTTTCCTGCAAAAACAAAGTGCTAGAAATGAATGGGTTGTCACAGACTCTTTCAGTGGAAACGAAACTTCTTTTTGAGAGAAGGCTCTTCATCAACATGGTTTTTGGTCAATTCTGTCAAAACAGGCTTTGACAGAAAATGTTCTGTGGGGTTTTTTTTACCCAAAGGCAAATGAAAGAGATAAATCTGTGGTGCTCTGACACTGGTGTCTGCTGGATAACTTCTAATGATTTGTTTGCTCCATCTGGCAAGAGCTTGAAAGGCTTATTGTGTGATCACAAATAACATCTAGTGATATTCTTAAACTGTCATTTAAAATTAGGCCATTACAGCAGAACCTACTGCCTTATGACCAGATACAAAGGAAAACACCAGATACAGAATAAGCAGCCTGAAAAAATAACCAGGTGGCAAGAAAATTACAACTTTGAAAAGCACAGGGCAGGAAGAAAGCTCTGAATACTTAGGTGTTTAATCAGAGCTTAAAAAATTTCCTAAATTAGAAAAAAACAGCATCTGTGCTTACCTTTTTCTTTTACCTTTCAAAGAGTAAGAAGGTGTCATTTCAGGAGAAAACATATCCCAGTACAATATAGCATCATAGAGCAATAGAATAGTTAGGGTTGGAAAGGACCTCAAGATCATCCAGTTCCAACCCTCCTGCTATGGACAGGGACACCTCACACTAAACCATCTCACCCAAGGCTTCGTCCAACCTGGCCTTGAACACTGCCAGGGATGGAGCATTCACAACCTCCGCGGGCAACCCATTCCGGTGCCTCACCACCCTAACAGGAAAGAATTTCCTGCTTATATCCAATCTAAATTTCCCCTGTTTAAGTTTGAACCCGTTACCCCTTGTCCTGTCACTGCAGTCCTTTTTCAATATTGGTAATAATAACAATGTGTTTATTTTTCTATAGAACACAAACTAGTGAAATTTCTGTGCTGAACAAAAATGCAGCATGCCCAGGGAAGTCCCAAAAGGGCAGCGTGGCTTCATAATCAAATACCAAAATGATTTGGAAAAATCTAATAATCTGCCATCTCCCAGCAATAAATAATACATCCAGCAAACACAAACTTAGACTGAAAAAAGTCTTCAATCACAGTAATAGTTCTCCTGCTACCCAGTATATCAAATTACCTTTTCCTTTTCAAAACAACGTATTTTCCCAATCCCATTTATTCCTATTGCCTCTGGGCCAGGTTCTGATTTCCAATATGCTGTTCAAATCCAGAGTAACTAAACTGAAATCATTCCTTTCAAGTGGGACATTTTCTATGGGTTAAATAGGAATTATTGACCAATGAAGCTGCACAAATAGATTACACAGAGGTAATTTTTGTGTTTCAAAGCATGAACCTTCTATACTGAATGCACCACATACGCTGATTTAAGCTAGCATTTGCTTAGCCAGACCAATCGCAATACTGTTTTAAACTCTGCCTTTCTTCATGTAGCATACAGATATTTTTTTTCTTTCTTTGGTTTCAATGATATTTCCAAACAGAGATGTGAGACTGAAATGAAGAGTCCTGTAAAGGATAAACTCTGTGCAAGCTATTCTCTCCTTCGGAGACAGATAAACCTCTGAATCATCCAACAGCCCTCGAAATCTCACCTGATGTCAATGATCAACATCATAAGTCCACCGCTACCATTTCTACCACTAAACATGCTGCCCTGCTATGGTAACGTGCCTCCAGCTGGGCTAGGAGGTGTTGGTGGCCTCCTCCTGCCTACAGTGCTGGGTGCAGTGTTAAGGCACTGCTTCACGCTTCTCCTGCTCTCACAGCATTGAGGCAAGTTGTGGAAATCTCACAGCCTCTCTGAGTAACGTGTCCAGTGCTGCAATGCTCTCCTGATGTGCTTTCTAATGTTCAGACTGAACCCCATGAGCTGTGATTTGTGGCCACTGCCCTTTATTACACCATTAGCTATTTCACGAGGAAAGTTTGCAACCATCATCTTTGAAGCTGGATTTAAACAGTTGCAGGCAGCTGTTGGGTTGTCTCAAGGCCTCTTCTCACCAGACTTGGTAAACTCAGGAACACCTTCCCAGGACAGAGCTAGAGCGGCAGTAGCTGAAGAGATTGACCAGCTGTCTCACAGGATCTGGATATGGGAATCTCTGAGGAGTGGAAAATGTGCAATGTTCACTACAGCACAAGTATATTAAATGCATTAAATCAGTGTGCTTTTGGTACAAAAAGAAATTAACTGATGTTCAGTCTAACAGAGCTTATCCTACTGCTGCCAGGTTTCTTCCTCAGGCACCTTCAAATGAATTCTCTTCTCCTTGCAACCTTCAGGCTTAAAAATGAACCAAAGACAAAGAAGGGAATGTGGAGGGTGGAGGGGGGGAAGGGTGTTTGTTGAATGAATTGAAAGCAGCATCCAAACCTAGTTCTGATTACAAGCGTCAAGCCTTTTCTGAAATATCTCAGAAGAGTGGAAGTCTGGACAGATTTATGGGTGTGCACACTCCACTGGTTTTTATTTTGGAGGTGTGTATATATATGAGCAAAGATTAAAAGCCAAAACAAATGTCTAAATCATCATAAATTGGTGGTACAGCGGGATAAATACAGCACAGACCTCAGGATTCTAAGTAATGATGATTGTAAAAGATAATTTCATCTTTGCATTCACCTCACCGAGACTCAGGAAAAAAATGCCTCGAGAGTTATGAGAACAATTTCATCTGTACTAGTACCTCCTTTCAATTCTTAAAGTGTTCATTTTCTATTTTGATGTGGATCACATTAAAAACAGAATGCATTATAGACTTTAAACTGTTTTTCTTTAACACAAGGTACTAATAGAAGGTGGTCGTATTGCATGTCAAAAATCAGAACTTCCTGAAATGGTAATAGCCCCCCCCTAAAAAACATTACCAGTAATAAAAATACTGCCTTCCATTATCAGAATCCCTCCTATCTGATCCCAAACTGATACCTTTACAGGAACTTTTTCACCGTTATTAAAATACAGCTGTGATTGCTGTATCACTATATTTGCAAAATACTGCCACAGAGTCTTTTTAAGGAGAAAGTTGGGAACTAATTTAGAAAACTCTGATTATGAAAAGTAATGTTAAGGCAAGACACTTGTGAAGCCAAGGAGAAACTTTCATCAGCAGCTTTATAAAAAGTGGTCCTTTAGTGACCACAAATAGTGGGAATCATATTTTACATCTCCACCAATTGACATAGATTGGATTCATGTACATAAAGAATACCCAAAGTCCCTTGTATGAATTATAAACATAAATAAAATCAGCCAATAACATCCCTCTACCCAGAGAATTAACCCTATAAAATCTGACTTTTTAATCCACTACTTGCTGACAAACAAAGATTCAGTGTGCTCATGTGCATTTTAAGCAACTTGATTGGTCATCCAACACACGTACCAACATGTGCAAGGAGTACCAGCACAAGTTGGCTGGATTTTGTACAGTTTCATCATACAACAAAAGCATAGAAAAAGATGATTCTGCAGCTACTCAGTATCTGGAGGAGATGTCAGTGATTACACTTGCAACTGCACTAGGATATCTACAAATATTCTTGAACTTTTCCCAAATCCCAAAGGAAATGTCAAGCACTGATAACATCCAATTTATGACTTTAGCAATTGCCATCAGTGCTTGTTTCCTGCAATCTAGCAGGCACCGTGTATCCTTTACAAATGCCAGTCGTATCTGACTAATCTCCATATGACTGTGCTGGAGCAGTTCTGACCTGATCACATACCTGTCTGTGCATGACTGAAATAGTCAATCCAAAGGCCTTTATTTTAGACTAGGATGCCTCTATAGCAAGATCTGGCAGAATCATTAGACCTTTGCATGTTCTCACCACATAACTGAAGTTTAAAGAAAAGATTTGCAGAGCTCCTGGAATTTGTTTCTTCCCTCGGGATATGCCCAGTAGAGCTGCTGGTTAAGTATGCTCCCATGTCTCCTGCGATAATACTGATGTATATTTGTAAAATCAGTGGCCTTATATTAGCAAATGTCTGATGTGAGAGGATTGAAACGCATGTGCAAAAGAGATTTGGATTTGCTTCTGCTAATCCTGCTTCAGACTGGGGAGCTTGAGAATGTGATGTGATCCATTTTTAAGAGTCAGCAGCATTTTCTTAATCTAATGCATTTCTGACCTCTCGAAAAAAGTACAGGCTCTTATATCAACACAAGTGGACATCAGTAGAGACCATGTTCATATAAATTTGTTATTTGGATTCTTTTGTTACTTAAAAGTTATCTCGGTCAGAGCAAAAGACATTTAATTTGTGTCGTGAAATGTCTTAGCCCCAGCCAGAACTAAGCACCACGTAGCCATTCACTCACTATCTCCCAGTGGGGTGAAGGAGAGAATCGGAAAAGTAGAAGTGAGAAAACTCATGGGTTAAAACAAAGAAAGTTTAACAGGTAAAACAAAAGCCACACACACAAACAAAGCAAACCAAGGAATTCATTCACCACTTCCCACGGGCAGGCAGGTGTTCAGCCATCTCCAGCACAGCAGGGCTCCATCACAGGTCATGGTTACTTGGGAAGACAAACACCATCACTCCAAACATCTCATGCTTCCTTCTTCTTCCCTCAGCTTTATATACTGAGTGTGATGTCATATGGTCTGGAACATCCCTTTGGTCAGTTGGAGTCAGCCCTCTCAGCTGTGCCCCATCCCAACACCTTGTGCACCCCCAGCCTACTTGCTGGTGGGGTGGGGTGAGGAGCAGAAAAGGCCCCAAGGATGTGTAAGCACTGCCCAGCAATAGCTAAAACATCCCATGTTATCAACACTGGTTTAGACACAAATCCAAAACATAGTGCCACATTAGCTGCTATTAAGAAAATGAACTCTGCCCGTGCCAAAACCAGCACAAGTAGTTTGATCAAGTTTTATGCAAGTAGAAATGGTAAGCAGAAACTTTCCTCCTTAGGGGTCTAATGCTCTTCCAGTGCTGTGTAGGAAACATGAAAGACATACTCTACCTACCTTGCTCAGGATAATAAATCATTAAATTGTAAGCCTTACACATTTTGATAACAACATTAATAGAATTAGTAGCTTATCTGCCCCACCAGGAGATTGTAAAATACAGAAGCAGCAGTAAGAAAAAATGTTAAAAAAGCATGGAAGGAGACCTATTTTTATGGCCAGACCTGGCTGTATTTCTTACATTTGACAGTAAGGCAGCAATTGTGCTTTCTCTTGCTCTCCCACAAAATTTTACAAGCCTTTTTTAAAACAATGGAAGAAATTCTATCCATTATTGCCTGCTTGTTCAGGTTTCATGCATAATTAGAACTGGACAAAGGCAGCCTCTGAACAGACACTAACAAGCAGAATCGAAAGAGTCCAGCAGCAGCCTGGTGCTGATAAACAGGAACTCTGAAGAGCTGATAAGCAGAAAGCCATTGTTATCCAGGACAGGATTTACTAGCCTCTGTCTGGTTTGTTTGCTGGCTTCAGGGCAGGATCATCTTCTGTAAAAAAATATTGCATTTTAATTGCTCTTCGGTATGCCCAAGTTCAACAAGTCTTGAAGCCAGGTTTCCATCAGTTTCGGTGGGATTGAGATCACACTGAAGATGTGAGAAAGCCCATACATATTCCTTCTTTACAACCCCTCCTTTGTGCAGCATTCCAGTGAATTTGAAGTGTGCTCCAGACTGATCTTTGCTTTGCTTTCTCACCCTCTGCCCTTAAAAGGGGGATAGAATTTTACCACTTCTATGCAAAAATGGGAAGTGGTATGCAGTAAAAAAGATGTCTCCGAAGCTGTTAAGAAGGGGTAAAATGGGAACGGGTCCTACTCGCAGCCTGTCTGTGTGAAACCAAAGCAGGATTTAGAAGCTCCTACAAAAATAACTCATGCTGGCTCTGTATATTGAAGTGTGAGGAAGAAAGCTAGTGTGAAAGGTGACATTTTCCCCCAGGCTGTACAGAAGCAGCAGCTATTCTAGGAGTGATGCAGTATTTCTCTCAGCTGATGTGCATCCCCTGACAGCATAACGATCAGCTAGATAAGCTCAGCTAAGGATGCCATCAGTGTTCTGCCCCACCCTGAGATGATATCTTTTCTCTTAGTAAACAGTGTTGCTGCATGAGGAACCTGCATATTCCATGTGCATATTCCTAGTATCCAGTGTGCTGCTGCAGCCTTTGCAACTATCCTCAGCCTAAGACAGATGGCACCTTCTGGACCCTGGAACAGGGAGGAGAACAGGGTGATGTAACTCAACAGTAAGGTTACTGTTGATGCTCATCAGAATGTCTGAAGAAGAGCTGAAGCCACAAGGCAAGGCAAATTACCTTATAAGACATTTACAGCCAATAGATGTTGATGGGATGATGCAGACACCTAAACTGAGCGCAGAAATGCTGGGCTTTGGGGGAATACTGTGCCCTTTCTGAGTATCTCAGAAAAGTACCCTGCATGCAGTCAAGTGAGCAAAGGGCAGGTTCTGGGGGAAGGCACAGGGAGAGCCAAAGCACTTTTCGTTGTGCATGTAAACTTAATTCTAGTTCACTGGAGATCTAGCAAGGACAGTCTGTGAGCCCAGAGAGTAATTCAGTCTGTCCCAAGGCAGACACCCGAGACTTGTTTCAGGAGGCGCATAACAGTGACCCAACCCAAGAGAGCCTCTCTAAATCCCATCCTTGTTGTGGCTAGGACCCTCTGTTACCTACACATGATGTCTGCTGGTGTCTGAGGTTATGCCCTGGGTTATCCCTGCTATCCAGATGCATGGGTCCCCAGCAGCCGCTGTCTCACAGGTGTCATCCTCTGCAGATGCCTGTGGTACTCCAGGGCACCTCAGGTCTGTGATGAAGCAATTGAATTGACTCATGTTTTAGGAACTGAACTCGGGGGGTGGGGGGCTGCATAAGGAAGAAACAGTACGGGAGCAGCATTTTGCAAGGAGTTTCACTCAGTGCTGTCCTTAGGTACATACCAGAGAAGGACCTTGTGCAGCCAACATTGCCTTTGTAAGGGCAGCAGTGGCAAGAGCACAAACCCAACTCATTTACAAAAACTGACTTAATGAAATCCCTTGGGACCCCATGATTGGATGGAGTGGGGGAAGCCTGAAAACCAGACATCTGCCAGACCCAGGAGGCCTCGAGATCTTGACCTTAATGTTCCCTACCACCGGTGCTATCTATCTTCCAGTCAAACATCTGAAAGGAAGGAAACAGAGATTTCTAAACATTAGCTCCACAGTATGGAGTTAGGACAAGGCTGACATACCATAGGTTCTTTTGGAGGAGTGGCGGATTACCAAGGCAAAGGTTGAAGTTAATCATCTTTTAAGTGATTATATTCAAATGTCTCTGTTTGGGAGTTCTGGCTCTCTGGAAGACTCATAAAAGCCTGATTGATTACTCTTGCCACCTCTGATTACAAAATTTCCCCCCACTTTTAAATAAACCTGGTATAAGAAGGGCCTGGAAGTTTACTAGAAAACTGCAAAGTAAAATTCATTTTTTACCTTGCTGCAAAGACATGTGAATAAATCTAATAGACCTGTGACAGCTCATAAACTATAGAAGGTATCTAATTCATTAAATATTTAACTATTAACATCTGTAACTGCAGGATGTAACGTACATGCATACCTAATCATTGGTGATCAACACATGGTGTGGGAAGAGATAGAGTGCAAACCCAAGTTATGCATCACGTTCCCTTGTGCGTTAGAAGATTTGTCCAGAAAAAAAAAATAAAGTGTTTTCTGCTCCTTTTTGGCTTTGTAATCATTGAACACTAATGGCTGGATGAAAATCAAAACTTAGGATACAAAATACATTTCAAAGGTGTTAGCTGTGCATCCCGAAATGTTTGCTCTTTTTCGAGATCATTAAAAATACTTCCTGCAGCTTATTTCACACAGCTCACAGTTCTGCAGACTCCATTTTGGTTTGTAAAAATACGAATTTCCAGTCTATGGACTGAAATCATCTAATCTGCCTTCGAAGCTTTTCTTCAGCTTGAGGGTTAGTGAGTGAAACAAGAAGGATTTGGCAATACTTTTATCTTGAAGTAAACCTACATTGGGGAAATCTGTTTCTGATAGAGCTTTATTCCTCTGAGTTGTCTACTCTGCAGTACAGATTGCTTAAATAGCATTTGTTGTTCTCTGTTATTGTATATTTTTATTATACTAATGCCTAAAGACCTTTACAAGGTTTGCAACCCATAGTAGTAGATGATGAATAAATGAATAAAAATAAAAAAATCCCAATATAATGTGTGCCCTGGAGGTCTTACAATTGATAAATATTTGCTTCGTTGCTGAGAGGAATTATTTTCTGCACATGGCTTGTTTGAAGCTCTTCATTTCAGCTGCCCACTGCAAGGGTTGCTCTGTGTCCTGCATCACAGGTTACTTACTTATTTTGTTCCCTAACTGGATTGCAAACTTCTTAAGCAATAGAAAGATGGATGATGAACACTAAGTAGCACATTTCCTAGAGGAATTTTTGGGCAAATGACCTCCTGTGTTAAAAGCGATGAAACACTGAGGACTCATAAATATTCACAGAAACATTTGACAGTTCTCCAAATGTTTGCAAATTAGTAACATGACTCTACAAATAATGATGACACCGTACATTTACTGGGAAAAAAAGTAGAATATATGGACACAGCATGAGCATGCTGCCGGGCGCTTTCTCGCTACAAGAACTTCTCCCTTTTGAATTATTTTTTCATCTCCCTTCCTAAAATAAAGAAATATTGTCACATATGCCACTGTCAAACACTTTGCTGAAACCAATGGTAGCACACTTGGCTCAAGAATTTTCCAGTGACACTACATATTTCAAGCAGACTACCAAGCACAAGAGATATGGCAGGGCAGCATCTTTATAGCGATCTCCCATAGTGATGGTCGGGAATGGAAATTCTTCTCAGGAGGGCAGTAATTCCAGGAATGTTACCATAAACCTGCTGACATCCATTGCTATTAAGGAGAAACATGCAGTAAAATTCCTGCCCCTTCTAGAGACATCTGTACACAGATGATACCCATTTTTTTCTGAACATGTCCAGAAAACAACAGTAGCCAACACAGACCCTTGCAATTAAACCCACTGCAATTAGAAATAGGCCATTTAAGATAACAACATTTTTTCAATGATGAAGAAAAACCACAGGTGGTAAATCTTACACTGAAAAGATCTGCTAAACACACCAGAAGACCAAAGATTTGTAATTGCATACTTTGTTGATCGAACAATGGGGGCATAAACACGTCTTCAAAAGAACTCAACAACAAAAAAGGCAAAGAATAATCTGAGATGCCAATGTAACACCAATCACTAAGTAGAGTGATTCAGATGAAGTTATAAACAGTGCAAATAGAAGAGAAATAGCTCGTGAGTCTACAACAATGCATTACTAATTACAACGAAACAGAATTAGTTCAGTGAAAAAGAATCTTCAAAAAAATTTCTAAAAAGAGAGGAAAAAATTGAAAAGCAAAATGTTAGTCCTTCGTAATTTTACTTCCAGCTTAGAAGCAGAATGACTGCTTACTATTAATACAGCACCACAAACATGCATGGCTTCTTTTCTGTGATATATAAGCAATTTCCCATTTTAAAAAGCTCACAGTATAAGCATCAGATTAGTCAAAAGCTACCATCAGTCACAAAGTTCAGTATCCCAAGTACTCCCTTCCTGAAAGTAACCTTTAACTCACCTACTGCTCCTGATCTGCTAGTGTGCATGGAAAAGATTACATGCAGAGCATTCTCAGACTGTGATTTTGCAACCACTCTGTACTAGAAATGTAATAATCAATACTGTTCCCAAAGATATAAGTTGTCCCATCAGGCTGTTGAAACATATAGCAATCACATTATAGACTAAAATATTAATTGCTAATTTAATGAGCCCTTCAGCAATATTTCTTGCTATATGCAGTAGGAGAACGTTTTTTTTTCCCCCTTACAAATTACTGGGAGTTTCTTAGCACTTTCATTTTGTAACCCTGATGTTACAGAAGTGACAAAACCTCTGGGGTATTTCTGAAAATAAACCCTGATGAAAGTGTTACTGGACAAGGAAATTATCTCTCCTGTGCTTTGCATAAAAAGAAACTGGAATTTTCCAGTGCACCAACAACATGGAAGATCCCGGTTCAGCCTGTTGGCTGCATCAGAGAAAGCTGGAAGCTTGCAAAATGAGGAGGATAAGCAAAGTCAGAATTGAGTAGAACTTCCTAAAAGTGAAAAAGATCAAAAGAACGGTAGGTTGTAGTCAATCAGATATTACTTAAATTTTATAGATGAACAAGACACTGGATTCTAATTTACAGCATAGAAGGGAAGAGTTGCATTTGCAAGCTTTGGTTGTTATGACTCCCCATCTTCCCTGAACTCTTTGGAGTTTTTTCCAATGCTATTCATTCTTTCTTTGTCTACATTTAATTTTCTTCTTTTTTTTTTTTTTTCCCTTTTTTCCTTTTTTTTTTTTTTTTCCCCCAAATAATTCTGTCCTTGAGGAAGCCCAGTAACTGACATCTTGAAGAAGGACTATTCAGGGACATAAGGACACATACTTCAGGGGAGCTGAAAAACAAGCCACCTGCACAAGGATTTGAATTCAGTTCACTTATGAAGAAATGCTGATATTATCTACTTCTTGAAAAGACTTTTCTGTGCAGACCAGAAAGTGGGGGAAGTAGAAAGCCTTCTGACTGCAAAATGTTTCCCATTTATCGTGGTTTCTGTGATATCCTGGCAGAGATTGATTTATAAAGCCAGTGGTCCTTAGTAGTTGCTAGGAAACAGTGCTCTGCACTCCGTCTGCACACGAGGAGATGTGCAGCCAGAAAGTGTGGTTTGTAATGGAGTAATTCTTCTCACTTCAACCCTGCAAAGAAAAATTTCAGTGCATGGTTTCCCCAGAAAAGCATAAGCATGTTTTAGTCCTGCGTGCATGTATTGTGGCTTAAACTGAGGTCTCAATAGTTTTTTCCCCAGGTCCAATGACTGTGTTCCAAGTGCAGAATTTACTCATTTTAGAAATTTAGGAAAGCCAGGGATAAGCTAGAAGGGACTTCCTGGGTCACATGTCCAGTCTTTTGATATTTCTGGCCACCTACATAATCCCTTTTTCATATTTATCAAGCTCCATCTTAAAAAAAAAGACAGGATTTGGTTCACTTCAAACTGCACTGGTAAATAGTAGCCCTTTTTAAATTTCTAGCATAAATTTATTCCTGGGCTTTTGTATGTGTCAACATTGTCCTTTCAGCTAAGCAGCTTTCTCCTCCTTGGTTTTACCACCGCAGTGCATTTACAGGCAGTAATCCTATCTCCCCTAAGTCTGTTTTTTGTTTGACTAACCAAACCCAACAAAAGCCTCTTATTACTATGTGGTAAGCTCTCTTTTCCTGCTGTATTGTGATGCAGCACTTTCATGCACGCTTTTGAATTTTTGTTTCTTGAATGTAGGTGACCAAAAATGTGCACAGTGATTCCAACACATTACAGTGTCTCAGTGCTTTCCCCTCTCTGCTGGAAATACTTCTCCTTCTACTGTTTAGTATTTATTCTTTTTCCACACCAATGGCTCAGTGACATCCTGTGACTGACAAATACAAATACACCTTTTCTTTCTCTTTTTTTATATAAGGAACATAATTTCTAATCTCACTCTAGAGTGCTAGTTTCCCTTTCAGTATAATCCATCACAGCCTGCATTTCAGACAGTTCCTTGTACTAATTCTCATCTCAAAGAATCATAAAATCATAGAATGGTTTGGGTTGGAAGGGACATTAACGATCATCCACTTCCAACCTCTCTGACACTGACAGGGACACCTTCCACTAGACCAAGTTGCTCAAAGCTCCATCCAGCCTGGCCTTGAACACTGCCAGGAATGGGGCATCCACAGCTTCTTTGGGCAACGTGTTCCAGTGTCTCAGCCCTCACAACAAAGAACTTCTTCCTAGTATCTAATCTAAATCTATCCTCTTCTAGATGTTATCAACCCTTCCCCCTTTAAAACCTTTTATGTCCTATTTCTACATGTCTTGGACATCGAGCCACTGACCACAACTCTTTGAGTGTGACCATCCAGCCAATTCCTTATGCACTGAGTGCGTCCATCCATTAAATCCACTTCTTTCCAGTTTAGAGACAAAGATGTTATGTGGGACAGTTGCACAAGTCCAGATAGATGATGTCAACTGCTCTTCCCTTATCCACCAGTGCTGCAGCCCTGTTGTAGAAGGGCACCAAAGTTGTCAGACACACCTTAGTGAAGGGCATTGCTTATTACAAATCACTTCCTTATTTTCCATGTACCTTAGCATTATTTCCAGGAGGATCTGCTCCATGGTCTTGCAAGGCACAGAGGTGAGATTGACCATTAGTAGTTCATTATCCCAGTCTCTGCCTTTGTCTTCTGCAACATGGGTGGTGCGGCTGGAGCACTTGCCCATGAAGACTGAGGCAAAAATGTTGTTGAGTACCTCAGCTTTCTCTATATCCTGGGTAACCAGGTCTCCTGGTTATTTCCTTTTGGAGAGGGCCCAAATTTTCCCTAGTCTTTTTATCACCAGCGTACTTATAGAAGCTTTTATTGTTGTCCTTGATGTCCCTGGATGGATCTAATTTGATCAGGGCTTTAGCTTTAGAATACCTAACCATTGTGTGAAACATTTTACTGAAGAACAGGTAGGTTACAGTCACTGAGTTACTCTGTTTTCCTCGGCTAAAGAAAAAATCAGTTATGGAAGGAACTTGAAACCTGGTCCCCTTTAGTAAGTTGATGCCATATTTTAGGACATCTATTATTCTCCATGTCTTGAATTTCCCCTAAAATCTGTGCTATTGCATCTGTGTTCCCCCTGCTTGTCTCCAGAGGCAAAGTGTTAATTGTTGGGGACAATCCCTAAAATAGCTTTAAATAGCACCCTTACTTGTTTTCCAGTTCTTTATTCATGATGACTGGAGAATCTTTAACTCTTCCTTCTGATTTCTCAAGGTCTAAATTATCCCAAGTGTTCACAATTCGTATGTTGAACTTTCAGTCCCCCAGGTTCTCATTTCTTTTTCTGAACAAATCTGTTCTGATTCTTGAAGGTTCTTTGGCAAATCTCAACAGCCTATTTAGTAGAATGATTTGTCCAGAGACATCTGGAGTTCTTTTGCCTAACAATATGATTATCAGACCAGCACTCTACCCTAATTCAGTTCCTTTTCTCTTCAGACAGATTTGCTATGGTATAGTCTACCCTTTCACAACAAAAAGCCTTAACTACCAACTTGTCTTTTATATACTACCATTTCATTTAAACTGAAATTTGGTCAGTACTGTCATCGTTCGATAACATATTATTTTCTTTATGAATTTCTTTGTAATATATTTGCTTCTTGTCTGTTGCCAACTTAAAATCCTATAACCACTCAGTAGTTCAACAGCCCCTTGGAAAAGGAGGTTTTTCAGCTTTCACTCTGAGAAATGACTGGATTCTACTGTGGCTGTACCATCAGTTATCCAGTCTATGACTATGAAATTTAAACTTTCCCATAATGATGCAGTCACCTTGTAGCTTATATCTCTCATGATACTAAAGCAATCTCAAATCCAGTATTCATTGTAGAGCACAATCGCTTTCCCATTACAGTTTTTTTCAGTCCTTTCTAATACGTTTTGATACAAACCAATCCTCTCTTATCCATACTATCAATTAACATTTCTTTACTGCCGGCCATATTCTTAATATGTAATGCTACCACATTATTTTAACAACTTCTTCTGCACTCCTTTCGCAGCGTGCAGTAGTTGCACTCCAGTTACAATTAGTATTCTATCAAGTTTCTGTTATCCTTCTTATATTCTGTTTCACGTCATGCACCAATAAGCCTAATTATTCCATCTTCGTGTGCAGGTTGCTTTGTTGCATCTGTTATTGCCGCCTCACTTCACCTGGTTTCCTAGCTAGGTTAAGTACAGTATTTGCACTGATTTATTGTCTACCCAGTCTTTGGGTTATGGGGGATTTTTCCCCCCATGTTTCCTGCCACTTGGTATTCCTTTTGCTTTAGTATTATCCTCACTGACTTGATTTTGCTTTATTTGAATTAAAAGAAAGTAGCATAGTGGTGGCAGCATAGCTGTCTCCCCAGTTTCCCTTCTTTCCATACACTCTTCTGCAATGTAAAGCTCTTCCTATAATGGCAGATTTGTCCTAGGGGAGTCATGTTCCAAGGATTCAAGTGCAACAAATCCTTAGAAAAAACTTCTTTGTGGGAAGGCCTCTTTCTGTAATACTCATTATGGTGCTTGGCTGTAGTTTACTGCTTCTGCTACTGTTTTTCCTGTCTGGGGTGGTTTTTTTCCTTTAAAGCTTTATTTGATGGTATAGTAAAAATTCTATTTTCCTTTCTCTTCTTTCTATCCAAGTATTTATATCACCCTGATCACCTTAGGATTTGGTTTTATTCAGGTAAGTAGGGTGTTTTATAAGATTAACAGCATTACAAAATGTTTTTATAAACGGCCCTTGACTCAGATGAAAACAGAGTGCATTTTCTGGGTGCTCCTTGCTTCTCGGTGTATGTCTCTGTATTTCCCGTAATAAATACTTCAGTTACACGATAGATACAGATACGTTGCTGTAGCTGGTGTAGTCTAAGGGCACATACAGGACAAGTTTGCAGACTCAGATAACATTTTTATTGTAGCAACTGGTAAGCTGGGAAAATTAATCAGGCTTTTCAGCATGAAAAGGGTCACTTGGTGTCTGAACACCACTTGGTGCATGAACTGCTACAAATTTTAATACATCTTAGTGTCTAAATGACCCTTGAAGGTATAGAAATACTATCTTCCTCTTACTTTCAGTGTTTAAATGATTTGACTGAGTCACTGAGAAGCCTCTTTAGTAGACTTTGAACCAGAATCAAATGATCTGGGCCTAAAATATATGCCATTCTTGATGGCACTATTAACAACATCTGTAAAGAACAAAGTGGAGAAGAAACACAACTTACTATAGAAAATAGATTAGATTATGAACAGTTATTTTAGGAAAACACCCTAGAATGTCAACCCACTGCTATATAGATACCCATGATTAAAAAAAATGCAAAAAAAAAAAAAAAAGGAATAACGTAATCCAAAGAGCTTCAAAAAAAAAAGAAAGAAAAGAAAGAAAGAAGGAACACAGATACACACACAGATGTCATCTCCAAACATGGGGTGCAACCACGCACAGAATGCAACCTAATGTAAGCAGAATGGGAAACAAAGGACCCTAAGAACAGCAAACGGGGACACAGTACAACAGGAGAAAGGCCCTGGCCTAAATAGATGCCAGTTTAAACATCCCTTCAGCTTTTCGCATTTGGTCAAGGAGATAGTCAGCAGCTCCCATCCCACCTGTAGTAAGCAGCATACAGCTTTGATCTAAGATCTAAATGACCTTGCAGGCTAATAGAAATGGGATGATGCCTTATAGCATTAAGTTCAAGATAACACATAAAACTGATGTATTATAATGGCTAATAACAAGAATTACAGTAATAACAGGAACATACAAGCTAGAAACACTCAGAAGGAAGTCCAGGTTTATTAGAGAATGCATAAGGTCTGACGCTGGGGGAAAGGAAACGCAATTCTAGATAGACCGGGTGAATATGTCAGTACAGACAAAGCAGCATGAGCTTCACTACCCAAAGCACTGGGAAGATATCCCCAGCATGTTGTGTGCCATTTTGGGGCTCTCAGACAGGAGCACATGCAAATCATAATCAGAGAAACAGAGAGCCAAGTGCGTACCTGGTAAGCCTGGGAAAACACATATTAAGAAAAGATATCACGTCTCTCTCTAAATATGCCCAATAAGTAAGCACCAGGGAAAGGAAGATCTGTTTAGTCTAAAAGCCAACACTAGCACATGTACAAATAGACCCAAACTGACCATTAATACATTTACACTGCGACTTAGATGAGGGTTTCCAGTCGCCAGGGCAGTGAGGTTCTGCAACAGCTATTGAGAAGCAGTTGGGATGAAAACCTCTGTCTTCAAGCTGAGATCTGTCAGTTTATTAACAGTGCTGTAACATCACTGTTCAAGAGAACAGAAACTTTACTCAATGACCCAAATGGTCAGTCCCAGAACTACGTTCCTTCCTGAATCAGAATAGTGAGTTGTTAAATGACATTGTGCCTTCAAAAACTGACTGCTTCAGTAACCTGTCAACCAGTGCTGTGATGTCTTTTTGGAAGAGAACATGGTGTGTCGGGGAGCTTGAGCAGCTCAGCCCTGCGTCTCATCTCACAGAAAGCATTAAACATAATGTGTTATGACGAAAAGAAAAATTGTAAGCAACATTGACATTTAGAAGTGTCTGTATAACAGCAAGCACATGCCTGATACGCTGTGTGATTAGTCTAAATAAAGATTAACTTAAGCATATGTTTACACGGACTTCAGGGTGCAAGCTCCTCAAGGCAGGGAGTTTGCCTTGACACTCATAATTTTTAAAGCAAAATACACATCTATACAAGTAGCCACAATTTTAGACTAGTACTGTTCATGACCAGCTGAAGTTACTGTAATAACCACAGATGTGGAAGTGATGACTACGAGGTACTGAGACCTTTTTGAACAGTGAGACATCTGAAATACTGTGCATGGGTTTCTTAACATCCACAGCAGGGGTGTGAATATTCACAGGCATTTGAGCACCACTTAAGCGACAGCAATAAAGACCTTAAGCATTTTGTGAGAATTAATGACTGCTTGAGAGTGTTAATAGCCTGAGGTGGAACTTTGGGCCATTAACCCCAACTGGTCATTAAACTTTAGGAGAGGCCCAAGGCTGAGGTCATTGTGACAGTTACCAATTCTAGCATGGAAGGTATAGTTATATATGTTGATTTAACACTATTTCATCTCTACTGTCGCAGAACAAAGCTACATATAGGCTAAAGAAACTACAGATCTCCAGATGCTGGTAACAATTCCCAACCCTTCTTCATCTCAGTGGAAAAGACTACAAATGGCAACACATCAGAAAACAGCCAGCCAGGTTGGGCAATTTTTCAGCATTTGTAAAACATTCACAAAAGGAGGCAGGTAGTTCCAGAAATTCCATTAAATAAACCCTTGAGAATCAATCCAGACTGCTCCTTAGGGCCACAGACCCTTGTATGCTTATGTCCTGCATTCAGTGGTAGCAGACATTTTTCTCCTTCTTAGTAGCTGGTGCAGGGCTGTGTTTTTGACTTTCAGACTGGAAACAGCACTGGTAACACCGATGGTTTTAGTTGCTGCTCAGTAATGTTTACTCTGACCAAGGACTTTCTGAGTCTCGTGCTCTGGCAGGGAGGAGGGGAAGCAGAAGGAAGCAGAGACAGGACACCTGACCCAAACTAACCAGAGGGGTATTCCATACCACAGCACGTCATGCCCAGTGTATAAACTGGGGGCAGTTACCCGGAAGGGCGAGATCCCTGCTCGGATTGGGCTGGGTATTGCTCAGCAGGTGGTGAGCATTTGTATTCTCTTCCCTTGTTATTTCCCTTATCGTTACTATTATTGGTGGCAGCAGCAGTGGTTTGTGTTATACCTTAGTTACTGGACTGTTCTTATCTCAAACCATGGGAGTTACATTCTTTCTATTCTCCTACCCATCCCTCCGGGAGCGGGGGGAGGAAGGTGGGGAGTAAGCGAGCAGCTGCATGGTTCTGGGTTGCCAGCTGGGCTTAAAGCATGACAGTTTAAGCCCAGACACAAGGCAGGGGAAGGAAGGTGAGCTGGATATAGGCAGCAAAAGCGATGAAATTCACCTGGATCCAATGTCTAGCTCCTCCTGAAGTCCCAGATGTATCTTGACAGTACTGAGTGTGCAGGCCACATCCCTGCCTCTAGTTTATATATCTAGTTTACAGTCTGTGCATTTCTAGAAGTGCTCAGCTTTGCCAGAAACCTCAAAGAAAGGATGAGGACTCAGTACGTTGCTGAGGGGCAGCACTGACACCAGCCTGGGGGTTGCCCACTTCATGGGATGCTGAAAATCAGAGGAGACCTAAGAGGAGTCAGGGACCCTGAGCACAAAGCTCAGGGCTCAAACACCCAGTGCAAAAAGGAGACATAGTTTAGGGTATCCAAATACTCCTACATAAATGAATGAGTTAAGGGAGATGAAGACTCCTTAACCTGCAGGTAGTATCCAAAGGTGCTGTTTCTTGTGTCAACAGAGCTGCTGTAAAGGCTAGGTGCCTCTCAAAGAGCATCCCTGTTCCCCCACCTTTTGCCCTCCACCTCGTGCCTTTCTGGTCCTGCCCCTTCTTGACACCTCGATAAGCCCCCTCAGCATACTAAACTGGCAGAAACCCGGAGGGCAGGGGAGTTTGTCTCTTTTCTTCTCTATTTGGGAATCAGTGGGAAAGCACAGCCTGCGACCAGGAAATGGGGATGTAAGGATAAGAGCCATTTGGTTGGCTCACCCTAAGTGATGTACCATTTCCCACAACTAGAAAGAAGTACTAAGCTGAAATGATTTAAAAAGCTTATCAAATGGGGCAGAGGAGTCCCATAGAGAAGTCTGGCCCTATGAAAGACAATGGTGAAATTCCCACTGGCTTCACTGGAGTCAGGAGCTCACAGATGTTCTTTGCTGTATCTTGCACAAGATTTCCTGCTCATTCCTATTGGAAAGCTGAAGAATAATAAAAAGCTTTAGAAAGACAGATTGAAAAAAAACAAAAGAAACAAAAACCAAACCACAAAAGCTAAGTAATCACATTACTCTCAGTCCTTTGGAACAATTAAAACGTAGAGACAAGTAGCATTTCAGATGCACACATCCCAAAAAGAAAAAGAAAATATATCTAATTCCTCAATTCCAATTGCCACAGCAGGATTAGATACCAGGCATAGAGTAGTATGCTGGCAAGGAGCCAGAGCATTCCTGGATTGCACATATGTTAGATGTGCCTGGCATTTATCACAATGCTACAAGAGCACCTCTATAGTCAAGGGTCAGTGAGCATTTCCATTATAAACAAAGCAGTTAAGGCTCTAACATCTTGCTTGTTTCAAAAGTCTCAGTAAAGAATTGCAAAAGAGGTGTGTAGAGAAAAACCTGACAAAAAATACTATCAGACAATTTTAGTTCCGAGATCTTCCAACCCCAAGTTTTCCAGAGGCTGGAAAATTGAAATACCTTGCAATATTGTTTTTTAAAGCTTTTAGTTTGCCAGCAGTTCTGGAGGTTGTGCGTGGTTTTTTCATCTGTGGATTTGACCCATGCACAGTTGAGGCATCATTACAATCTCTGCCCTTGGGGTTCTGCTCTTACACAGGAATCACAAAGCACAGCCACGCATATTTAGATCAGGAGGCTATGGCTCACACTTTCTTTAGAGACTGGCAAAGGTTAATACACCCGCTAGACACATCCTGCCAGACAAACTTCATTTTGCCTTCGCAGGTCAGCAAGCCACCTCCCTACCAACTGCATTTTAAACTGAGATTGTGCAATGCCATGGCAAGCCCACTCAGACACAGGCAAATGAATATTAATGTCTTTGGCTGCTCCTAATAAGATCAACATGCCCTGCATGAGCCACTATGGCCTCAGGCCCACGCCAGCACATCAGATCCCTGCACTGGGGTCAGCAACCCAACCGAAGCTCTGCATGGGAGTGTGGAGCAATGTTAGTTACTCGTTAGATGACCTTCAGTATGTGCTGTGCCAAAGGCTTACTAGCAGTGGGACCAGCAAAGCACAATTATCTGTTCATAATGAGAGAATGATATTTGGTGTGTGCTACTTGCAGTAAAGGTAACAGGTACCCAAGATTGCAGCTGTGCCTTGATTTCAGCGAGAGTAATTTATTTCCTTCTAAAGGCTGAACACAGAAGACACTCACAGCATATTTCAGCCAGACATAACTGAAATAATGTCTTTGAAACACATGCTTATTTGAAGGAAATAATCAGGATTTTATCCTTTGCCTTGCTGCTTTCTCCTAAAATGTTAATACAAATTGTTACTAGGAATAGAAACAATACCATTGTTCTACTAATGGAATAGTGGTTTGAGAAGTAGACTCTTTTGAGGTAATGTCACGGATGGAGTGATGCACTTCACTCGTAAGAAAGGCATAGCAGTATGTTTATTGACATAAATGAGGGATGTAACAAAATAGTAAATGTGACAGTGGTTTAACAAGATTCCATGGCAAGGTACACTTGAGTATTTACTGCATAGATGGCAGGGTCAGACAAAACTGTCAAAGAGACTCTCCTGTTACAAGGTTCAGAAAAGACCACCTTGTATGAAGGAGTCTAGGTGCAGCTGGATCCAGACTTAGTTCCAGACTTGGTCAACAGTTTATGTCTAAAGGGCTGTAAGTGCACAACCAACCCTTTGTATCACTTAGCTAGGATTCCGAAGTTTGGCATGCCATTAGACACTTACCTAGATTCTATTGCAGCAAAGAATCTCTCAGCCTTGAGGTGTAACCTCAAGAGGCATCCCTGCTCAAAGGAAGATGCCGGCATGCAGCCTGCTGCCATGCAGGATTCCTCAACAAACCCTGAGCTGTTCACTGTGGAGTAAGATGATTTACCTATAGTCACATCTGCAAACTGACTATGGAAGTTAGGTTTTTTCAAACCTAGCTTGAGTCAGACCTTGACCAGCTCTATGGTTGGAGGTGGAGGTGCATGTCGCTCAGATTTGCCCTTAGCTATTGTGTTGTTACCTGTCTCCCCCAACCCACTTTGAAACCCAGAGCATCCATTACCATCACTACTGATGGTTATCACTTGAGCGGAGTTACAGGAAATAAAGATCAGGTTGGGGGGCCAAGGGAGTACACTGCCGCAGGTAAAACCAGATACACTTTCTTGTAGGTCCAGCATCATCCTTCTCGAAAGCTATGTTTTCTGGAATATTTATGATCAGATCTGAAGTGCTGGCACATCCAATTAAATGATGGGAATCCTTATTCTGAAGAATGAGCCAAACACTAAAGCATTCCTGTTTTTCAAGAGAAAGACAGGAACAAGACAGTTACTGTGCAGCCTCTTCAATTAGCAAGAATATGCATCAGTTTCATCTGTATTAGGGAGCATTGTCTTCTGAAGGGCAGGTTTTTAGAAGATATTAGGTGTAGTTAGCAAGAACCATAGCACACCCTTACATCCTAGCTGAGACAGTGCAAGCATATGCACCCTGAGGACTCATCATGGCCAGAAAAGAAGGAATTCATTCGAAAGTCCCTATCTGCGCAACAGAGTTTCAGCATGAAGAAAAGCTATAGATAATGGCCTGTGGTTTGCAGTTATCTGCTCCTAGTTCTTTACAATCAAGGGAATGCCACATATACCACAAGCTGAGTGCAAGATGAAGCAATTAAACCAGATCCTTAAAAGCAGTCTGAGTATACTTTGCTTGGAGCCATCCATTACAACAAGCAATATATCAGCCACCCTTCATTATCAGGAATCTGTCCTGCAGGTACTGGAATTTCTCTCCCTTGCTTTATATTGGGCAAGAAGCTGAATTTTTCCCTGTAGTCCCATACAAAGGAACTTACACCAGCTCCCACTGAGACTCATAAGCATACGCTGAGAGACCAGGATCTGAACTTTGAGTAAGATTTATTAATAGGTTCAGGCACTCCAGCTAAGTGTAACAGTGAGTGACCTCATGGGGATAACTAACTACTGCTCACAGCAGCTCTCCCATTTCTATTAGCTAGAATATCAACTTCTGGTTCCCTTTTACCTGGATGGCATTGTTAACACCACATCTTTGAATTCATAGCAGTGTAAGAAGCCATCTGCATGGTCAAAGAGGTATTTGTGTCACGTTTGCTTTACTTTAGTCTCCCCACATTGCCTCTGATGCAGCACTTGCTCACCCTTTATGTTGGAGCCTTTGACCCAAATCAGACAGCAGAGTCTGAGGCTGTGCCAATCTCAGTTTGATTTTCTTCTCTGTAATCTGTAGCGTAATAAATGTAAGGATTCAGAATCTAAATCAGTGGAAATACTACAGTATCAGCACTAAAGCTGGGGAGGTTCAAGACATTGAGAGGCCTGTAGTTTGGGGACTTTTTTCAGTAGGTTCTTCAAGAATATCTGTTTGCCTTGAAAATACCGCTCCTTCCTTGCCCCAGCTTTTGTGTGTTGTGTGGCTAGGACTAAATTCTCCCTGATGAGATTTATATTTCTGCATTAAGAAACATCACTTTTCCTTAGCAACTGTAGATTTCATAATGACCTCCCTGCTGCATTCCAGGGAATACATCCCTGCTCAGTCTATTTATTTCCTACAGGAAGGTCTCATGCAGCCTCCAAGTTGGTGTATTAAGGAGGCCTCTGGATTGAAAGAAATTGAATGACCTTTACTTTCGTCTCTTCCTTGGTTTTCATAATTATTCTTTCTGTGACAGTTCCCATCCTCAAATCAGGATTATCTTGGTTCTTAGATGTGATTCTAGTCCTCAATATTCCTTCCACATTAGTGCATGGGTGGGAGTGTGTGTGTGCATGTCTAATTAAGGAAGGCTCCCTCATGAAAGCATGAGCGTGGAGCCGCAGTGCACACAAGCACAAGTCTTGAGTGCTGGCTCCCTGTGCCCCCCCACTTCAGGAACACATCCTTCAAGGATCAGCTTCAGCCACAGGGAGCTAAAGTTCCTCTGCTTTGGAGATGAAAGTGAAAGTTCATATGCGGTGCCCTGATTGTTGCTTAGCAATGAAATGTGCAGCACACGGTGATGGTGCAAAGATACCAGAGTATTATTTTTAAAGGGAAAAGAAAAGGGATCAGGAGGTCACACTAATAATCACTAGAGAAACGGGAACATTATCAGGTGCAGCAGCTAGAGAGGAGGTCATACTCCCCCAGCCTGTCTGTGAAATCTTCTTTCCTCATTTATTTATGACCCTGAGGGACAAAAGAGGAGCCAAATCCTAAGTGTTTTGTTCCTACCCCTGCCTTACTGTTAGCAATCCCATTCCATTTCAGCACACTGGAATAGGATTTTCTGGGGTTTTCAAAGTAGCCTTGCTCCTGGTTTAAAGGAAAAAAGGCAAAGAATGTGGCAACTACACAGAAAGAGATTTAGAAACAAAAACATTTATTAGTGTAGATGAAAACATAAACTATTTTCAGGCTAGAGTGAGGCATCCCATTAATAATGATTTAGCAAGGATCCCAGAGGCAGCTAAATAAAACAAGAAGGAGAGGCTGCGCTAGGCAAGCGGCTTATGATTACAGTTACACTCCAGCCTCAGTGGGGAAAAAAATTAAAGAAAGAGAGCTGACATCCTTCACAAAGCAGAGTACAGAAGAAATGCGACTTTGCTGCCTTTTGTTAATACAGTATCAGCTTTAATTGAACCTCCAGGCTTTGATTCACGCCAATATATCTGGATCTTCCTCCAACAATAAATCTTGCTGTTAACCACAGTAGAGGTCAATCTCTGTCTAATACACACTTTGTAATGCATTTAAAGTAGAACTATAGTACGTATGTGGTGAATTATTCATACACACAATCTATTAATGAATAAGTCAACATATGGACAAGATTTGGGACCCTTAATATTAGAAAAAGGCATTAGCTCTGCAGGAACACAGGTTCCCAATCACAGACTAACACCATGACTCAACTGTGCGCCCATTCTATTTATTTCTACCAACCTCATTTGAGCCCATTTCTAGACTGAAAATTTGCATTCTGAGACTTGGAGTTGGGAACATGCCTCTTCCGTGTTGCACACAGCCTCTGGGGATGGACGGACAACTACCTGCAAGCTTGGATCAAGCTTTGGTTTCCAGAGCTGCCCTGCCTGGGGAGAAAACATGACCCCCAACATAATACCAGCTTGTGTAACCTCCCCACACCTCTCTCCTTGGTCTGTGTGGCAACGGCAACAAAAAATGTCAGTCCTTGCACACCCCTGCCACTCCAGGTAGCCCGGATGAAAGACAGGAGCAGAAGCTATGTGGATGCTTTCCCTCTACCTGCCAGCTATGGGAGGGGTGAAAGCCCAAGGACTACAGGCACCATAGCCACCAGAGAGGAGGCTCATTTCAGATCTTGCAACTTGCCCGAGCCTACTGTGCTCACAGATCGAACATAGTCCACAAATCATGGTGCTGATGGACGTGGCATTTGGCTCATCAGGTCTGAGAGTGGGAGAGAGATCACAGGCTGCCTCAAACAGAGGAGACGGGGATATGTGATGGTGGGCACAGATGGGTCTCCTATGAATGAGCTGTCATTTTATAAAGTAGCCAGGTGCCTCAGTAGGGCAAACCACTAGCCAAAAAATAAAAGTTAATGTAAAAGATCTTGGCTACAATTAAACATTTCGAAAGCAAAGAAAGCCTTCCCATTTCCCTTCCAATTCCTCTGTGATACACAGCCAGTCCAGCTAGTCCCTGCTTTTACATATTACTAGAGAATATTATACAGAAACCTCTGACCCACTCTCCTGAAAAGAAATAACACTGAAGCCATTTTACTTAAATAAAATCTGTAATGTTTAACGAGTGACAGAGCACTGGAACAGGTTGCCCAGGGGGGTTGTGGAGTCTCCTACACTGGAGATATTCAAGGCCCGCCTGGACAAGTTCCTGTGTGATGTACTGTAGGTTACCCTGCTCTTGCAGGGGGGTTGGACTAGATGATCTTTTTAGGTCCCTTCCAACCCTTGGGATTCTGTGATTCTGTGATTCTGTGATTCTATGGTGCAGGAAAAGAAAAAGCGAGGAAAAACAGTAAGAGAAAATGTTAAGCAACATGTAACTTGAGAAACCCAGTCACAGTCAATGAGTACAGAAGACATGGGCAAGCCTGTGGCTCTTGGCTGCAAGAAGAAATGTGTTAGAATATGTGCAATAAGAAAGAGGGATCTGCTTTAAATGAGAGATGTCTTTTTTCATTCCCCAGTGAGCATGTATCTTTTCTAATAACATTCAAGGAAGTCAGTACAAACATCAATAAGAGAATGTGGCAGAGTTTGCCAAGCGTCACTCAGACGTGAGAGAGATTTAACCATTTAGCACAGCTCCCGTGTCCCGTTCAGTCCTTGAACTTGCTTGTTACAGCTGCCAGATCCTGAACAGATGTCTTGACAGAGGCAACTCATTCTGACTGGTACTGCTGCCCAGTCACTGAGTGCTTTATCAAAGGAGAAATAAACTTAGGCATGCAAACTTCATTTCTCAAAGAGTAAGAACTTGCTGTGGTAAATGGCAGCTGTGAAATTCCACTTCTAGGGCCATTACTAGATTTAAACAATCTTTAATAACTTCACCCAAATACAAATCCTAACTATGGATTCAGGCAGCCTGATAACTTCTGCTCCTGTAATCCTTGGGCCATTGAAAGCAGCTTTCAAACAGATGAGTTTTGCTCTTCTCTTCCTTCTCCAAAAAAACTCTTCAAAAGCTCTCACCACCTCCAACGTGCAGGATAAAGGACTTGTCTGGGCTCTGGGGCACAGTGTGATGTTGTTCATGACAGCACCTTGTTTCTGTGTAAAATGCTCCTGATTTCAGTTGTCTAGAAGAATAAAATATATAGGAAATATTGGAAAACTTCTATAAGGTAAAGATCTGGGTCTGCTGCCTATTCTGCTCTATTCAGCTGCATTCTAGACACAGCTTTTACATTCTGAGCCTTCCTGGGTTAATTATTCTTCCTGAGAGTGCTGGGGAGAGAAAACACTGCTGTGTATCTGCAACCAGACTTCTCTGGGTGTCAGCATAGATGTTCTCTGGTAACATGTCTTCTTGATATATGTAGTCACAGCAAAGAGAAACACAACCCTTCAAGCAATTCAACACATTCAATATTTGAACTTCTCATTTCAAGAATTCATTGTACTTATTTTTCTCTTGGAAAAAAAGAAGAGAGGATGGGGTTCCTGTAGCTATGACTTTTGACACAGCACAGACTATCTTTCATCCCGATTAAGCACTAACTGCCGGACACAGTTTCCCTAAAACTGAATGATTGTCAGTGTCAGCTTCTCATTTCCTAAGTTTTCAGTATCATCTCCAATGATCCTGAAAGCTCTAAAGAGGAAAAAATAACTCTTCCTTCACATGAGTGATTTTCTTATTCCTTAAAAATCCTTTTATCAATAATTTTTGACAAATCAGGCATTATCAGCAGTCTAGTGTCTTTTCTCAAGGTATTTAGAGCTAACAAGATTTGCCACAGCCTGTTAATGCTCTCACTACCCAGCTTTTATCCAGACTAACCACTAGCTTCATGGTTAATATTGTTACTGAAATGTGGAACTTGAATTTTTACTGATTTGACTTATGGGACTGGTGTATTTGATCAACTCATAATTAAGGGGTTAAAATGAGAGAGACAGGAAGAGCTTGCTGTTTCAGTCAAGATGTTTAAAAGCATCGCACATCCCTGGGAGTATTGGAGCATAGGTCTGCAAGAGATCACAGATTATTGAATCAAGTGCCCAGCAGTCAAAGACAGCATGATACAACTGTTTAATCCATAAAAAAATAAATGTATAGGACTATAGGAAGCTTGGATCTTTCTAGGTCTTCTGTTCCTGAAACACTTCTCACAAAGCCCTGCTCACCAGTGACAAATTGTTTCTCAGCACTCTGTATCAAACTAAAGACAGAAAGACCAGAGGTGTCTGAATGCACAACGGTAAATACAGGGGAAGATCAGTGATACAAGAAATATCCAAAGTCCCAAATGAAAGCTGCTAATCATTCTATGAAGCAGACTGTAGCCAACGAGTAGATGAGTGTGCAAAACGTAAGCAAGACAAACTGCTGGCTATCGCAACCAAGCTGATAATTTTTACTGAATACTCAATGTAATGATAACTCCACCTCCAAATACTCTCTCAAAGGCTTTCAGGAGTCAAATATAAAGGGATTGTTCTTTGAAGATTAGCAACACTGCTAATCTTGAAGGATTTGGAAAGTCACTCCATATCAGAATTATATGGTTAGGCACACTACCCTCTGGAAGGCTTTGAAAGTCACACTGAAAATCCTCGGCTACCTATTTAATCAATTGAGAGAGGTAACTGCAGTGCCCAAGTGAAGTACCTACCACTACAGCCTGATGTCTGCATCTCTCCTTTGCTTGAGTTGGGGTCTGGCAGCCCCAGGTAGCAGGCTCTCTGCTGGAGAGATGCTTCCTCTCCTGGATTAAGCAGGATGCTGACCCTTTACTTTTAGTTCTTGATTTATTTGTGCATGTTTATCCTTGTCAGAATATGGTTATGTATGCAATCGCTACTAGAGTAATAAGAACCAGGGGCCTTTTGAAGATTGCTAAGGCATTTGACCTTTAGGTCACTATCTGGAATTTAATCCAATCTGATAGTTATTGAAAATTGTTACTGTCCAGTGGCTTTACTGCAGCCTGCTGGTATGTGAAATGAGCTGATGGTTTCCCAGGCTGGATCCTGTTGGTGAGGCTTATGGAGCCCTGGAAGCAGCTTTGCTATTGGCAGTCTGAGCACACCTGCTAGAACAGCAGAGGTTTGAAATTACTGAACTTCTCCAGCTCGCTCTGGAAAAAGAGACGTGCGGGCTGGCTCTTTCAGGGAAATCTCATTTTCTTGAAAATCTAGCTGCAATATCTTGTTGATGGGCTTGCAGGGCAGCTTAGCAACACCTCCAAATGTAGATGATGCTTGAAAACCATGGTTGCATCCCAGTGACAACTTGGGGCTTTGAAAGGAGTTTGTAAGCTCCAAAGCTTAAAGTCTTTTTTCACTGAGAAATGAGCAGGATGGCAGGGTTCTGGCACCCCGGAAGCATGTGCCATGTAAGAGCCTGCTGGTACGCTCCTCCGTGTCGCTTGCTCTTTGTTTGGCAAGTTCTGTTGATCGCTGCCCCGGCTGAGCTGACGGAGCTCGGGCTGTTTGCTCCCAGCTAGAAAGAAGGACTGAAGAAACTGGTGAAGCTCTTTCCAGGCACTGCAGACAGACTCTTAACCCCTGCTCATGCATTCCATTGGATTGTGTCATGCAGTCACTCCTAGCACTTCCACCTCTCCCATTGCAGAGAAGAATCATTTCCCAGCTGCCGGTGCTGAGCAGCCTGCTGACAGACACAGGTCAGTGGGTGAGATAACTAGCTACCCCTTGCTGAGATGGAAGGAGAGAAAGATATGATGAGGAGCCATGCATATGTATCTACATGCCAGGCACATTATGCCACTCAGTAGGTTTCCTATTCTAGCCTCTGAGCCTCTTTTTTTTGATTTTGCTGGCATTTCCTTCTGTCGTTTCCATACATGTTTCCTGACAGTTTACTGCATAAATGTTTTTACAAATGTGTTGTTAGAAATGCTACAATTGCTAATCTCGTACTACAAAGTGGCAATGGGCATTTTGTTCACTGCATATTTTTCACCTCTTGACTGGAAAGAACACCCTTGGATTCCCACATTGCTGAACACCGATGCACATTCTCTTTTTGCTCCTCTCCACAGTGCTCCCTTAGCCTAGTTACTCCCAATAACTACAATTACTACTTCTCAGAGTTTGCTATTGCTCCTTGGATTCATGGTGATCGTAACAGCACTTCTGCTATCCTCAGAAAACAAGTATCAGTTCCACTGGCCTCACAGGTCCAATTTTTTCCTGCCGCCAGGGAAATACAATCTCCCTTTTGTACCACAATCCTCATTATTATTTATATTACAGAAATGTTCAGCCAATGATAGAACAGATGACCACCTACACAGAAAAGCAGGATCCCTTGACTTAAATGACCTACAGTGCTAATCACAGTTAGCACAGCCAGTGATTAGAAGACCCCCTAATAGTTTGTGCAGAGCTTCTAAAGAGTTTGCAACAGGTAGTCAAGAAAAGCTGATTTCTACATGCTGTAGAAGGAGCTGTATGTGTGAAATGTCTGCATAAGTCCACGCCTTTTGTGAGTCTACACCCCTAAAGAACTGAAAACCACTGCAAGAAGGCAAGCGGAAAAACACTACACACAAAGGAATAGCGATGACTGCTCACAGACCTTTTCAATATCTCCCATGTCAAGGATTAATTTCCAATCATATCCTAGCCCATCCAGGATTTAATAATGAAAATTAACTACTCGGTGCCACCTCACAAACTCCCAGCTAGGATTTAACTCCTTTTTAAACAAATCCCAAAGCAGAAAATCTCCAGAGCAATCTTGCAGCCACCATCCTCAGACCTGATTCAAGCCAATGAGAAAAGATCTAATGCTTCGGGTGAAGCATGAGTTTACCTAGATCGGTTTTTCCTACCATCATTCAGTCAGAACACACAGTTAACTCTCCTTTGGGCAAAGCCTGCACTGAACATTACTGTTTCTTTGTTACCAGCAAAACCTTTCTGATGTGGCAAACTATTTGCGAAGGCTATTGCCTGCGAATAGTCAACGGCTGAGTGCTGTAACAGCGATCAACAAAGAGCTGCTGACCTGTTCTGTTTTTCAGGCTTAAGGGAACTCTTCAAATTCTGCAGTTATTTGCCCTACTGTTACTCTGGACCTTGGAAGAACTGTTACACCTTTAATATGCATAAGCATGAGCTTAATATAAAAGTAATGTTACATATTCTTTGGGGTTTGTTGTTGTTACTTTCACTGCAACAAGTCATTTGGAAACACCTTCAATATTCAAACCAAAAAAAATGGAAAAAGTATGTCTAATTTAAAAGATAAGCAGGACCTGAGATGACCCTGTCGGGAAAGACGAATGACACGAAAATCTTCTTCATCACATCCTTTATCCTCAGATCAGGCTACTGACAAAGTACTATTGATTTTGGGGGCCTCCCAATTCGTCAAACTTTCTGGATACCCAAAACACTTCTGTAGTAAAATGCCCACCGCTGCCTTGATTAACTGGAAGACTCTATCTTTCCAAACAGATACATGGCTAGAACTGGTGATTCATGCATGGGCCTCATGTTTTTGTAGGGTACTTCATTTCACCAGCCTGAAAACAGTTCAGCTTCTTGGTTTACATGTTAAACTCTTGCATGTTGTATGTTATTTTCAGAAAGATTAAATACAGTTATCAATAGTTTTCAGAACATTTTAAGCTAAAATATCAAATGGAAAATTATCTATGAAAAGCAAGAGATGGGCATTAGTATGAGAGTTCTATATTGCTTAGCTAATTAGGTGAAGGCGAGGTGATACTGTTTGTAATGGAAAATGAACTCCTGGGCTTGAGGGAATTCTATGCATGAACAAGGCACAGAAATAAACCCCACACTGCTAAAATTCACTAAGGAATCCTTTGCATAAAAGGTCTAGAGCACAGTGCCATGCTGCAGAGACTGTGTAACATTGAAGGCTTCAGTAATAGAGTGAATTTAACACTAGACATGAAAGATCATGCCTGTAAAGATATTCTATTACAGGAAAAGTTTCTTTTAAAGGATGGGACCACTCCTATCAGAAATAAGAGAAAAGAGAAAGACCTGGATGTACTAGGTAAATACATGGTGACTGTGAAGTGCCAGTATACTGTGGCGATAAAAACATGCAAGAGGAATCTCAGGATGTATCAGTATTTGCAGCAGGGTCAAGCTCCAGGAAAGGAAATTCATCTTGGTGGACTCATCAGTGCAGAGCTGATCAAAGGACAGAAAGCCCATCTTCGGACAGGCTGTGAAGAAGCGCAGCCATAGCAGCCTGCTATTGAAATGCTGAGAGGTGACATGACTCTTCTCTGTAAACCCTTCTGAGAGAAACAAGGATTATTTCCCCAGAGAGAAGGCTGACCCACGTACAAATGGATATATACTGGCCTAAATAAACTTCATACAGAAATTAAAAGGCTTCTGACTATGAGAGAATTGGATTTCTGGTGTCACCTCTGTGTAATAAAAGTAATGGGGATAATAAAGTTCTCAGACATTTTTAAGATGCAACAATCAGTTCTACAGCAGGATTATTCAGAGTTTTGTAAGGTCATTGATAACAGCCTCAGCACCAAATGTTCATCTGAATCTTCTGTCCCTTATTCTGCACATCATGGTGCACACTGCTGCTTTCAGGCCTATGGCACTCAGAGCACTCTGCAGAACTAATCCTGTCCTCGCGTTCAGGGCTGAGACAGTCTCATCAGCTGTGATTTCCCACAGCACCTATGTTCCACCAGAGACATGTAGCCACTGAGAGAGAGAGGAGTCAGAGCCACAAAATAATTAACATTTGTAGGACTGGATCAGGAGCATGGAACTCACTTGGTGCACCTCCACTAGCGTTTAGCTTAGATCAGGAACATGTTTATGAGGTGAATCTCCTGATTGCCTGTACTTAAATGTGCTTGACGTTGTGCTATCACACATAAGCATGAACAGGATTTATTTCATATGAAACTATACCAGAGGATACATTCCACAAGTACACGTGATGCTCTCCAACCACTAACGAGTGATCGGTCCTTGAGACCAAAATACTCTGATCCAAACTACTCTGCAGCAAAGCTCCAACCTGTAAATAGTCGCTGGGTCCACAGCGACACACTGGGTCCACATTTGCTTTATAAATCTATTTCTTTGTGCCACTTGCTTATGTAGTTGAGGTTGCTTTATTCTTATGAGACGAAAATGACTATGTCCTTCAGAACACATGAAATTAACGCAAAACTGATTTTTTTTGGGGGGGAGGGAGAGGGGGGTGGGGGTTCTTTACTATGTCTACTACGAATTTCCTGCAAAGTGTCAAGCAAAGTACTTACTATCAAGTCAACTGAAAATTGTTCTTTTTCATTTTCTTTCGTGGGAAGAATTCAGATAAGAAAGCCCAATGCAGCATGTTAACAGGTACTCCATGGGAACAGACTTTTCTCAAATGCTGTTCAAAATTCTCCTCTGGAAACCTCAAGGTCGTACATGATTTCAGGTCAGGCTGCAGTCTAGCCTAAGTTCATGCTCATGGGTTTGCTGGTTTGATCTACAAAAGCTCTTAGCAGACAATATTGCCTGATTTCTGCTGTTTCCTATTTCTGCTTCTAACCATCCTCCTCTTGCACCTGGAACTCCAGAAAAAAAGAAGGGGAAAAAAAAGAAGAAAAAGAGATAATTTTGTTTTACACACTGTTGGCTTCGGAAATTCAGAGATATTCTCCTCGGCATCAATCAGTTTCTGACTGCAGGCTCTGATCTCCCAGCTGATAGGGTCTAAAATTAGGCTGAATTCTATAATGCACAAAATGGGCAAATGTATTTACCCGGGGTCATTTGTTATTTCTGCCTGTTGTGGAATCTCCAGCAGATGACTGCACAGTATGCATTGCTGAATTATGCAGATAACAGATGGATTTTAGGGTAGTTTCTGCCTTAAGCAAACACTATCTTGCTATTGTGAATTTAATATTACAAGTATTTTGGCACTTTTCTGTGTTTCATCTGCTTATTTTAAAAACAGCAGTATTTGTTTGCAATGGCATTGTAATAACCTCATAATCTTAAACCCTAATGCCAATAAACCACCACCGACATTGTAATGATTCACATTACCATATCATTATAGATGTAAAAGTCAGTCCCATACACTTCCTACAACATCAGTATTGGTGAGGCAGCCATTAAGATGTCAGTGGTAGAGCAGAGAATCACCATTATAAGCTTAGTCAAGATAATAAAGCATTGCTAAAGGTAGCTACAGTGCCATGCTCAGCAGCTGTTTCTAAATATAAACCTCTCAGCAATTTAAAAATACATTTTAAATTAGCCAAATGCTCCAATCCACTTGAAGACCTGATGTTTATATCAGCAAAAAAAGAGTCCCATTTAAGACTGTCACAGGTTCAGGGTTTCTTTAATGCCTATGGTGAAAAGACATGGTTTTAGAAAATACCTCTGTATGCTTTAAATCACTGAAAAAATAAGGGATGAGAATTTTGCTCCTGCTTTAGCTGTAAATGTCTTGTCCTTTGTTGACAGAAATGGGAATGCCCTGCTTAAAATGGGAACACACACAGGCTGTATATAACAAGATTTCACCTGCTATAGCTGAATCCAGTGGTGAAATGCTCTGCACATTAGAATTTATATCCTGTTGCATACACTGTTGGCTATATTCAGGCTTTTCATTGCCATTAGTGTAATTCAAAGTCATACCAGACTAGTCTTTTGCATAAGATGTTTTTAAAGCAACACAATACCAAGCATGCTAATGAAATGCAGTTAATAGAGATTCTGGCAAAAGTGAGAAGTTACTTTAATTTGGAAAATATAGAGGGTTGTGACTGGCAAGCACAAATGGAAGGAAGGGAACATAATGCACACAGCGACACTAGTACACTAAAACAACAGCAGTTACTGCAACAGCAGCTTACATTTATGGACATTGCATTCATTAATGTTTTGAGATTATGTTATACAAACATAATCATGCTGCTGGATTTCTTTGTATCTTGTACATAAAAGTCCGAGGTGACTCTTCTTAAGTGAATTTTAATCTTCATAAAACTCAAATAATACGTAAGAAAAAGGTACATGGAGACTTTGCTTCCTCACAGGCATCCTTCAGGCGTCCCCCTGATGCTTCAGGCTCCAGTGTGAGGTCCTCCACGTGCTGCAGGTGGAGATCTGCTCCACTGCAGACCTCCACGTGCTGCAGGGGCACAGCTGCCACACCATGATCTGTCCTGGCATCATGGAGCACTTCCTCCCCTCCTTCTGCGCCGACCTTGGTGGCTGCAGAGCTGTTTCTCTCACAGATTCTCACTCCTTGCTCCTGCACGGTGTCATTTTCCCCTTCTTAACTATGTTATCCCAGAGGCACTACCAACCGTCACTGATGGACTCCCCACCTTGACAAGTGGTGGGTCTGTCTTGTAGCCGGCTGCATTGGCTCCATCAGACACAGGGGAAGCTTCCAGCAGCTTCTCACAGAAGCCACCCCTGTAGCCTCACTGCTGCTGCCAAAACCTTGCCATGCAAACCCAATACATCCCTTCAGTCAGAGATCCTTAGACACAAGGCTTTACACACTGCACTCTGAAGAGCAGTTAACCACCGAAGGTCAGATTCAAATACAGGATCTAACTCTTCCATGTTATCCCTCCAAAAATGAAAATGTTTAGACACTTTTCACCAGTAACTGTTTTGCAAGTGTAAGATTTAACAGTACAAAGTTCACGTTTCTGTAGATATCAGGCATAAAACCTCTGTTTATAAATTGCATTCTCTGATGGATAATCTTAGGAAAACCAAGCATTCTTTAAGAATTCATAAAATTTGAGACAATTCCAAAAATAGGAAGTAAAGGGGGGTTTATGTTTTTGACAGGAGGAGTTTACGTACTTTGGAAAGAGGCTGCTTTCTAACGTATCACCACATTTAATGTACGAATAGAATAAACTACCTGGTATCTCTTAGGAAGCTCTGGCACAACTTTTTAGCTATGTTTCATTAGGCTGCTGAATGCTTGGGAAATACATCCACAGAGCTCTAACGCTTTGATAACTGTGGTCGTTCCCCAAAGTAGTGAAAAGCATTTGGGACCTTGAAGGAGACATTGGGATGAGATGGTGCAAAATTCTGGAGAAGGTGGTCTTCCGCTGACCCTGCCTTGCCACCGCTGGGGCAGCACAGCATCTTGTTTGTGAAGCCTGAGCATGATGAAGGGGTTTGGGTGTCAGCAATGGGCTTAGTTGAGAGGAGATAATTGAAGTGGAGCTTGGAAGAAAAATCAGTGGAGCTGGGTAAGGCTATAAGCAACAGGACAGAGCACCAAGTTCATCTGTACTTCTGGTGCTGGCATTCAAACTGTAATGGCAAAGGGCCCCTTCCGTTCCTTCCCCAAATGTCTTCATAGCAATTTTTTTAACTAGGCAGGATTTTATCAGCTTTTCCACTCTTTAAGCATTGTCAGTTAGTGCTAGCCAGACTTCACAGTTAATTGTATTCTAATCTACCCAATTAGTCCCCTATTCCCACAAAGACTTACACATGTGGTTAATTTAAAGTTTAACGCAATTGTGAAACTCTTCTGAGCCTGAGCTTGCCTGCTTCTAATGAGAGAAAAACCAAATGCTTTTCTTCCTCAAATCCCTCCTCGAGAGCCACAGCTTTCTCTTTGCCTTTCATCATTAATCTCAGCTCTAGTGTTATGCACTATCTCACCAGTGCCTGATTATAAAACATAATAAAATAAAGTGAAAAACAAATCCAAAATAAAAGCCAAAGGGAATCAAATTACCTGATGGCCATGCTTTGTAAAAAATAGCTCTTTCATGAAATAAATTCTCTTTCTTTTGCTTTCTGTTGTTTCCTTTCCTCTTCCACCCCCTCTGTGACCCTTCTTAGCCAATGTAATTCATTGTGTTCTCTGTCTTGTAAGCCTCCTAGGGCAGGGACCTTGTCATCTCAGCAGTCTGCACAGCACCACGCACCTCCAGAGTAGTGTGTAAATATTAATAAACACACATTCGCATTCAGTGAAATCAAACCCCCTATTTTTCTGAATCAATAATCTCTCTGGGTGTGAAACAGTAGTAATCCATGGCCATGAGCTTCAGTCCTTTCAGAAAGGGCTTTTAATTGCGACTTCCATGCGCAGTATGAAAAATGCTTGCAAACAAACAAAGGTACAGCACAGCTGGTAAAGAACTAGTTTTCTGCATTAGCAGTGTTTATTGACTTCCACCCGCAAGGAAAAACCCTCTCACCTGCTGCCCCTCAGCCTGCTCCGAGTGATGTTAAACTCTGGGAAAAAAAAGTTTTCCTAACTGGCCTTTCCAAGCTTTTTGATCCTCTCAGCCTACCGTTTCTTCCTTTCTCTGCGGCCCCTTAATGGTGTTAAACATCACAGAAATGCTAAAAAATAAATTAGAAAATAAGATATTTGCAGTACTCCCGTGCAACCTCAGTTTCTCCTTCCTCCTGCCTGTGCCTCATGACACAAGCTTCGATTGCAAGACGGTGCTTTGATTTCTTACAAAAGCCCTTCACCTTCTGGCAGCCAAGAGGAAGGGGTTTTACAGACCAATCAACCAGCGAGCGCAGATGAGGTGTTGAAGCTGATGGCAAAGATCATACCTGCATCACAGGATGTCTAGCGTGACCAGACTAAGAAATGAAGCCCATCACTTTTAGGCAAGTTGTATATTCTTTCTTGCCTTGATTCACTATTATTCTCTGCACTGCATGGACCCAGGGTCCTCTGGAAAAAAACCTTGTCTCTGACTGTGTCATTGTTACCCTAAGCAGCTACGCAGTTTTCAAGGGTTTAGTGGGTTGTTTCTGTTAGAAGAAATAAAGGAGAGAAACAGATACTTGTCTGGTCTAAGTCTCTTTAGCAGAAAAATCTCAAGAACATTGTCCTGTTTCTACAAATACATCTAAGATCAAATATCTGTTCCAGCTCCCTCTCCACTCTGCAGTATGTCTCCTAAATATCACTGTTAATTTTATACCGGAGTCATGTAGTGTTTTACCAGCTGGCTCTAACTTGTCTGGTTTTAATATGTAGGGGCATTTCTTATGCTCAGTATAGTGGGGTCCATTCATCCCTATCCCTGCTGCAGCCTTGCTACCACTGGTAAACTTTCTGTGCCTCACTTCCCCTTGGCACTGAGATGCCACTGCAGCCCACCAGAGCTGGAAGTACGTAGCATTTCCTAACAGCCCTTGGCAGGACTTTCCTGCTCTTCCCAAAATTACTTAAGCCAGGCACAAGGCAACTGAGGCAGGAAAAGCAGTGCATGGGAGAAAGTCCGAATGCCTTGGCTGCCCTGTGCTTGTGTTGCGAATTCATTGCACAGTTGTGTGCTTTCACCTTTCTTCATGCTACAGCTGAATGAAGCAGGTCTTTCAAATTGATCAGCAAGTTCAGTCAATATTCTACAGAGCTGTTGCGCACTTGTGCGTCTGGGCAGTGGAGCTCAGGGGAGGTTTCACTAGTTACCTAAGCTAATAGAACATACAGCACCTGCAAAACAGCACACAAGAGAAAATTAGAAGGCCTTTCTCAACATAATGAGCATTTGCTCTGGTTTTGAACACGCAACAACTAAATAGTCTCATTTTCTTAGTATTATCTTTGCGATGAGTGATCAGTACAGTTCTTATGTTGTATTAGACTGTTCTCTCGAGCTTCCATTCTGTGCTCACACATGTTCACAAAAGTCTGCTATAAAATTTTCTGTTGAGAAAATTTGACACATCAACTAAAAAACTCCGGAGCAACCTCTGTTTGTATGTATAAAGCATACATGTTTTTTCCCCCCTTCTTTCATACACCAATTTCCTCAAAACAGTAAACTATAACTTAAAATGCTTTTGAAAGGATTACTGTCACCTACAAGAACATCAGCTGTAAATGGTGGCTATTTTCTGGGATTTTAGCTGCGAAGAATCTGGGAGAGGAAAGAGATTGCTGCATTTGCTGCTCTTCCAGATGTGTGGCAGCTTATGAGAGCACCTACGCAGTAACTCCATCTGACTAGCTAGAAATCTGGCAGCCCCAAGGTCTGCCAGATTAACATGTGTGGGACACAGGTGGCTCATACACAAGCAGTAAGTATGATGTGAACTGGAAGTGCCACAGTAGCCATGCTCAGATTTAGTCCATAAAATCCCACAGACATAGAGCAGCCTCACCTGAGGTCCCCTGGCTCAATGTCTCTGCCAGGTTTGAAGGTAGCATTGGGCTCTGGGGTGTAACAATACTGTCTCCTCTATTGCACAAAAAAGCAAGATCAATTTTGCTATTTATTCTGAATTAACAGGGCTTCAGTAAGGCTTTGCTCACTCCCAGCATAATACAGTTAAACATCATGTCATACTGTAGTAGGTCTGCCCCGTATGAAGTTAACCTTCTCTATAGCAGCCCGTATCATGCTGAGTTTTGGATTTGTGACTAAAAAAGTGTCCAGAACACAGCAATGTTTTGAGTACTACTGAGCAGTGCTTGCACAATATCAAAGGTTTCTCTGTTTCCCACTTTGTGCTCTTGTCACCCTGCAGTGAGTAGGCTGGGGATAGGCAGGAAGTTGGGAAGGCACACAAGTGTGACAGGTGATCCAAACTGGTCAAAGGGATCATCCATGCCATATAATGTCACACTCAGCAATAAAACTGGGTTAGAGAAAGAAGGAGGCAGAGAGGTTTTGGTTTCCAAAGCAGAAGTTGCTCAAAGGCTCTCTGGGTATAAACATGCTGGTGGGAGGCGATGAGTGATTGCCTTTGTATCACTTGGTTTTGCCTCTTTTTTTCCACTTATTAAACTGGCTCCATCTTGACCTAGGAGTTTTCTTGCTTTTGCTCTTCCTCCTCTCTTTCCTGCCCTGCTGGGAGAGGTGGGTGAGCAAGCACTGTGTGGGTGCTTCGCTGCTGGCCAGGTCCAAACCACGACACATACCCGTGTGTGCACAGGCAGGGTGCTGAGTGAGGCAGCACAGCTTGTGTCAGCAACCTTACTTCTCACGTTTCAGGTGGGTTTGAACGTGTGTCATCAGCCCAGACCTGTACTTGTTTTAACAGTCAGACTGCCTCTTTCTTCACCCAGCAGCCCTTGTATTTACTGATGTAGACATTTAACTGGTGAGTTTGGCAACTATGAATTTGTTCTCCTGCAATAGAGCAGGGTCTTGGACTTCAACCTCTCACAAGCATGTCATTGCCCTGCTACCATCGATATGCACTAGCTTATATTTACTCACTGTTTTCCTTGCCTTTCCTTCTAATCACCCCTCAGGATCTCATGTGCATGTCCTGCTTGTCTCATGAGGGACCTGGTTCTCACCATCCTACCTCATAGTCCATCCGCTTGCCAGAGCCAAGCATCAGCACTGGGCGCAGAGAAGCAATGCTCCTACTCTCCTTCCTGTGCTCAGGAACACAACTGAAAGCACATGTTAAGTGACTTACCTGTAGGTCCATGACTACCAGCCATTGTGGTTTTATCACTAGTTAGAAATCTTGGTTCTTTCATCCATTGCTCTAAAGTTAATTCCTCATTTCTGTAGGATAAGTTTATAGCGCTCTTGGGTGACAGTGGTATTTTGAGCAAGTAACCAAGTGAGTCTGAATAGCTCCAGTGCCAGAAGGTGACTGCTTTTAAGGCATGTATTTCTTTCCTTTTATAGCTCCCAGAATTTTTAAGCCTATCTCATTTCCTTTCTGATCTGAATCATGAAATTAGTTTTTATTCAAGATGTTGTTCAGGATCAGGCAAAATGGAATTTACTAGGAGATTCCTACTGAAACCCTTCATTTCAGCAGCATTAAACATACCAGCTCTTTTCAGCCTCTCTGAAGGCAGCAGGAGTTTTGTCATTGATTTCAATGTTATAGCTTTCTGCCTTTTCATAAAAAACGAATCACTTACTGCAGAGAGGAACTGAGATGCTGAGGCTTGGGTTTGGATCCTGATTGATCTCTGAATCCCTCATGCTATCATTCAGGCAGCCAAGCTCTACTGCAAGTCATAAGCATGAATTCCACTCACCCCCAAAAGAGAACTAGGATAAAGCAAATGTTTGGAGGATTTAAAGTCTTTAGGGACCAGGTTCATTCCTCTTATTTCCCTTAGATGATATTGTAAAGGTTTCCTTTACTGTGAGGCTGATCCAATTGACACTGAATGCCACTTGCAAAACTGCAAGTGACTTGTAAGACAGAATACACAGGAAGTTTATTGCTGTTATTATTACACCACAGAGAAATAAATTCTGAGGAATGAGATGCGCTCTCTCTACTGTCACACAGTCTGAAGAAGGTCCAGCTTTCGGAGAAACACAGAAGGACAGCTTTGGAAGCTCCCATTTTAAGTGACACCATTTTTGCCTTCGGAGTGCCTGTTAATACTCCCTGACTTCGATGGGCTTTGCACATATCCTTCTGGTGACAAAAGCGGTCCTACAGCAGTACAACACCATGGAGACAGCTCAGTGACAGCATGTGGAAGTTCACCGTTACTAATTGAACCCACATTTTCAATGTTAGTGTACCAAGCACACCACAGGACTGTACCAAGCACAACACAGGACTGTCTGTGGAAAAATCTGCAAAGAGAAAATATTTGACTGGAATTTGCCAAAAAAAACACAGCATTAAAATTTTTCATAAAATCACTCAAAAACAAAAAATTACTGGGGGTATGAAGGATGTGTTCTCAGACAATGGTGCTGGTGCATTGCATGCTGGCAGTCAGTGTTAGGGTAACCGGTTTATAACTTTCTCTGCCCCATGTCTGTTCAGTGTACATGAAGAAAGAGACTTAAAGAACAGTTTTTAAGTTACTGCTGCTCAGAGGCTCCAGAATAGGAAACCAGCATTGCAAATAGAGGCCATGCTGCTAGAGATCCTTTCCATCATGCCTTCCAGTGTGATGTTCCCCCAGCCTACACACTCGCATCTCTTCTCTGTTGCTAATTTCCCTGCCAGCCTGAGAGTCACAAAAACTTCAACCGCTCTCTTTCAAAACGTATATACACAGATTTCTTTATTTCTTACTGGACAGTGAAGTTCTCTTCCTAAGCTAAATATACACGCAGGTCTTTTCCCTCTGGCTAAGTGTCCTCATGTGTGACAGAGAGGTCATATATCTTATCACTCAACCTTCTCACTCTTGCATTACACCAAAAGGACAGTCAGCAATCGTTTTGACAGCGGATTAAGAAGTAAGAAGCTTAACCAGGGACTCTCAGAACATAACTTTGGTGCCCCGCTAGTATGCTTTGAAAGGGATCTCAGTGTACATTTTCAACGATATATTTTTAAAAATTCAGTTCACACGGAGTGGGCTGTTTGCCCTTTCCTTCTACAAACACATTTACCTTCTGCTAATGGGAATAGCAGAGGCATGAACAACATCTGCGTTGCAGGCAGCAGGAACCTTCAGAGTGCTCAGCACTCCTAGCTGCGTTATTCACAGTTTTAGCACACTGCCAACAAAAACTCAGAGGATATTTCCACTTCACTCTGCACCTTCGCTTTAGAGATGTAATGAACCTTCTTTCCATCAGAGCAAGTATTTTACTGTGGATGCAAATTTTTGCTAATGAATGAATAGCAGACATACATTTTTCATTCGATAAAGACACGCAGTTAATGTTGTCATTTAAAAAATGTATATTCATACAGCCATTTAAAAATAACTGGCACCATTGTCATAATTATCTTTTCATATGTTCAGCAGCACCAGGAATTAACTATGAATGTAAATGTAATCAGGAACGCTACCACACTTTTAATAAATAAGGCAGCTTCTGTATCTCTATTGTGCTGGGCATGATCTGTGGTTTGCTCTTAAAGAAGCTAAGGGGAGTCTTCTCCCAGGTCACAGATGTGTTGGTTCAGTAGTGTACCACATTGTACTGAGTCTGTTGAAACTCATGGGGCAGATTAGCTCCAAAAAAGGGCATTCAGTTCCAGCTATGGGAAGAAAACCAAGTATTTGTGTGTCCTCTTTCATAGACATAGGGAGTGGAGGATTGTCTGGAAATAGTGTGCAGGAATGGATTTCTTTGGAGAGGTACTAAGCAGGTGCTCAAACCACCCCATTAACACAAATGCTCTGAATGTTCACACAACATAATCGCAGCCTTTTATCTGTGTACCCATTGCACCAGTTTCCCAGCTTCAGCTTCCACCTGTCAGATGAGGGGCACCTTTGCTGATGGTCCATGTGTTTTAGGAAAAAGCCCTTACATTCAGGTGCACAATAGGAAACACAAACACAATCAAAACACAAGTCACCCTGTTGTCTTGCACCAGCTCCCACCGCTCCTCTCTCATGGTGCCTTTTACTTCTCTTATATTCTCGTCTCCTTGGAGGAGCAAGCGGCTTTAGTGAACAAACATAAGAGCATAGGTACTCCCAAAAACCTTAATACCGCTAATCAGCAAAAAGTTATCAGAAATATTGTATAAAGGCAAATTGTATAAAGGTAGTAAGATAATTTCTTTAGTATATCTTGGAAAAATGCAAGTATCTTCTTTCAAAATCTGTTCAGTGCTCTCATGAAATGCACAGTTGAGAATCCCGTTGTCTGTCAGAAAAGGCTTGAGATAACCATGATTTGCACAAAACACTCAAAGTGACTCAAAGAAAAAATGCCATGGAAGGAGTTGCTTTGGCGTCAAAACAGCAGTTCACTCTCCAGAGGTATTTAGGTACTCTGTATTTCTGCTGTGAGAAGGGGATCGGTTAGCACCCACATGAGCACCTTTCCACTAGAAAGGGACCAATACAACTTGCTCATTAAAACTGGGACACCAGACACCTGTCACTTAGTAACAGCCTTCTGAGGGAATCGGAGTGGATAATGTGCTGGATTTTAACCACTGGCCTGAGGGTAGAAGCACCTGTGTGTCCCACTATTAGGCATTATTTCTCATTGTTTTGACAGGGACACCGCTCTCTGTTCTGGCATACTGAAAAGACCACATTAAAAGTTTAACCCTTGAATACATCCCACAGGGGTCTAAAGTCCCAAGACACTTGGTTAGGCATGGTTTGCAAGCAAGTTCAAGTAATACAAGTCATTACAAGGAGAAAGCTATGCAAACTAGCAAGTCCCTCATTATAAAGATCCCGATCCCTGTCAGAGAGTTCCAGCAGATCATCACTGATTAAATTGTTCTTATTTTTGTCAGTAGGTTTTGCTTTTTCAGGTGTATTCACTACATCTCCCACAGCTCACATGGGCCATCCACAAGGTCATTGGCAGGTGATAGGAAGACTTTCCAGCAAGGAGGAGGGCAGCTGGAGACAGATCCTGGTAAGTCTCTTACTCCATATTCAGGTACACTTGAAAACTGCACCATGTCAGCACCACCTGGACCGAAGACTTACACTCAGGTATATTTCCCTGTGGTCATAGCACAGAGGCTGCTTTCATGCACCACTGCACCTCCCATTTTCAATCAGCCCTGAAAGCAGATATGAACATAACGAACACAACTTCTCCGCTGACATCTCTCTGTATCAGGAAGAAGAGGAATGTATCACATAATGACAGTTGGGATAAATAAGGGCAGATTTTCAAAATGAATCTTATGCTTTTGAGATTAAGGCACTGGTAGTGAAGAACCTCTTCTCAATACTGCCATGCGCAAAAATGGTACAGGAATGAAACCTGTCTCTTAAAAAAAATGCAAGTAACCTAGAAATACTGACTCCACAATAAAGTTTCTAGTTTGGTGCAAAAAAAATGCCTAGAGGAATAGTGAGGAGTACAGTATCATCTTTCCTTCAGACTTAGCGCTGGTGCAGAAACAAGATACAATATCATTAATATTATTTCTCCTTAATAGTTTTGGATCATTAGTTGCCATCATAGTTGATTACAGTTCACTAGCTATGCGCTTAGATGTATGGAAGTATGATCAGTAAATTTAACTTACTGATTCCCTAACGGGTTCATTTATGTCTTCAGCTTGGTGAAATCAGTAGTAACAGGCAGGAGTCGGTTTAAAGCCCATCTACATCGGCTCAGGATTGTTTCCTTGGCCTCCAGGAAAGTCAGATCCGTGCAGCATGCTGATATATAGATGTAAAAATATTTTCCTAAAAGATGAAAAGTCATTTCTCAGAGATGCCTTGACTGATATGTATGTGTAGCCACACCGGGCCGTATATACAAGAATTATATTTTGCATGCATCAGCCATTAATTTTACTTTCTTAAAGAGGTATGAAGATAAAAAATAGTTTCAATGGCTAAGTTCATGCGTGTACATAAAATGAATTGCTGGCAGTGTAATAGAAATTATGATAAAGTGTGTTTCCACATGTAATGGGATATAGTATAAATTTGATGATTATGCTCTGTGGCACATAAATAATACAAATTCTCCAAAGGGCCCTTGTGGCTATCAGCTGGTACTGGGTTTGTGCTGCTGTTGTAAAATCAGAAAACACTGCATGAGCTGCTTTACCCTTTTCACTATTTTGTCTTTTGTACTAAACAGATGTTAGTAACACAAACTGTGTGCAGAAACAGTCCATGTCCTACTCTACAGGATGAACAAAATGCATCTGATTTTGTCACCTTTTCTTTCAGTGACGTGGTTCTTAGTAAATACAGCATTAAGAAATGTCTCAGTTTTCTAAATAAAAAGTTTTCCACATATTTTCACCACCACAGAAATGTAATCCTGCTTGATATTCAGTATATATTTTCTCCTGACAGTTTTATGGTACAATTAAATTTCATACTTTCTTTTCTACCACTCTGAATATGCATTAGAAAACCAAGCATCATAATTCTAAGCCAATTGGCTTGATTTGCTTGTTTAAATTCAGATATTGCTTCTTTCTGTGCATTTCAAAGAAAGGCCATGGGCTGTAACAGTGTATTTAGAATCAACAAAGCACATGGTCACCAAAGGTCTAGCTTGCATCAAAATTGTATTTCTAAGCTCAAGTTATGCACTTTACATGAAAAACGAAATAATGTAATTCTAAAATAGTTTATTGGAGAAACAAACTGAAGAGAAACAATAGAGCTAATAGAGGGGTAGAGAGAGAGGCAGATTACGGAACTCATTGTGTATTAGCTGAAAATTACACCGATATTTCGATGGATTTAATAACTTAATAAGACTCATTTGAATGCAAAAGAATGAACATCGAGTTGATATTAACTTTTAATGCTTGTCATTTTATGTTAATTTATATTTTTAAATTATAGTTAATTTTTTTTGTAATCAGACTGGCTAATTACACCTCAAACATGTAAATCTGACATGATGCCAATACCAAATTAAAGGAAAAAATATTCAACAAAATACTTGGTTGTAAAGACCCATAACTCACTGAAACCGGAATCCTGGGTGACTTCCTTCCAGCCACACAAAGCATTACGCTTTGCATGGGTAAAATAGTTCAATTTCTCCGAGATTATTCCTTTAGTTTGTTTTCCTGAGGAGACAATGCTAACACACTCTATGTGTGTAACCTTTTCCTGATCCTTGAGTTGATCTTTCTTGGAAAAATCCATCCTCTAGCTTTGATACCTGCAGAAGCATTTTTCAAAGATCCCGTCATGCTAAAAGCGTCATTAACAAAGCAAGATTTTTCTAACACTTGAATTGGGATCATGAGCTCTGTTCCGAAGCAATACATAGTAAGTTATTTTTGTAACTCCTAAAGGTATACTTGTCTTCCAAAATCAAAATGTAAAACTGGCGCTTTACATTTTATATATCTGATTCCCTTTGGGGCAATTATTTGCCAACACATATTAAACAAAGTTACTGTGTCTAAACATGCCAGATAGACAGGAGTTTATATGCTGCTGGAAAATGAGCACTTTCTTTTCTTAATAATACACTTTGGAGTTAGAATTTATTTTATTTCCTTTGTCATGGTTCCAGAATTGAAATAATAAATTCCTCTGTCAACTCTACACCGTTTTTTAAGAGCTCATAATTCAGACATCTTTAAAATAACAGTCTTTTAGGTTGAATGACCTTGGTCTACACCAAATTGGGAGATACTGTGTACAAAGCTTTATATACATTAGAGAAGTGTTGAGCTGATAACCTCGCTGCACCAGCCCCCTCCCCATTTAGAGGGATTTGTTTGTTTAGCAAACATTTGTGTAATGGAATCCAACTGTTTCATTGCATATTTCTTTGTTTGCAAAGAGGTGAGCAGATGAGATGGTTAACTTAGATCACAAATAAATATCCTTGCTCCTCCAGTGCACCATTGGTTCTCCCCCTCCCACCTTCCCTCAGGGTCAGCACTTTATTCCTGTTGTCCTTCAGGACACAGATTGCAATGAAATCAGTAAGCTATATTTTCGTACAATCATAGAACGGTTTGGGTTGGAAGGGACCTTCAACCTCCCACTAGACAAGGTCACTCAAGGCCCTGTCCAACTTGGCAGGTCTTCACCCAAGCAAAACTCCAGTTGATTCAACACCAAAGTTTCTCCTAAATAGGAATTGAAAGTTGAACTGTGACTTTGGGGGTAAAAAAATGTAGTTACTGCAAATAGCTAGGTCAAGTGAAGTCTCTACCCAGTTTACTTAATTCTGTAGAAATGCTGAAGCCTAGGTATGACCCTGTGTTTATTGAAGTATGTTACAATGCCATCATAATTCCTCCTCACTCAGCTGTACCTACAGCCATGCAGTGTTCCTAATGCACAAAACCATGGGTAGTGTCTCATGCAATGTTGGGAAAGATGAACAGAAATTCTCCGTTCTGCCTTACTATCAGAGCTTTTCAGGACAGCTTTCCAGCAGTAGGATATTACAGTGCTGTCCTTGCTAGGGCACTGCAGAGCTCAGACAAATGTGTTACGAGGTTAGCAGTCCCATGAGTTTACTGGCTGCAGCCACAGAGCTCCAGGGGCATAGCTCAGTGCTGGGTTTCCATTGCTGCCCACCAGGACAGCTGAAAAGCCATGGGGAGCTTATAAATGATTCCTTTTCCCAATGGTAGCAGAATTGTTTGTGGTAGGAGCTTGGTCTGCCTATTTTCTCCAGCCCTTTTAGGTGTGTAGGTCACCAAGTTCACAGTTACATCTACAGTTAATTAACAATTACTGAACATCAGTCTTTGTAGCTACCAGCTGAATATGGTTGCCCTTTTCTGTATGCCCAAGCCTGTACTATCAAACTGCTTCTTATTTACATTGAGGCTTTACATTCCCATCATCATCCGTATTGTTAATTTACATACAAACTTATCAAGTCAGTTTCCTATCATAGTTTATCCTTTATAATGCTAAAATCACAATAATCTTACTTTGGGGTTGTTTGGGGGTTTTTTGTGTGGTGGAAAGGGAAAGAGAGATTGGAAGGGAGTTGGTTTTACTGACTGGTAGGGGTCTCATTCAACAGATATTATTCAAACTCCTGTATAAATGGTTCTGCTCTAGCATCTTTTATCTGCTTTCCACTTGGACCCATGAAATGCACGTAATAACAGTTACAGAGCACCAAGAAGGTTTATTTGCCCTTTGGTGCAGAGCAGTGAAAATAGAGTAATTCTGAAATTTGCAGACCATCCTTATGACAACTAGGAACACATCTTTTCAGTGGCTCAGAACTTATTTTCTTTTATTAAAGCATCTTCCATAATAGCTACTGCATACTTACAATGCTAGTTACTTTCTTGCAATTATGTTATTCAGAAATAATTGGATTTCTGGGTTTAATTGGGCTCTAAATTAGCCAGAGCTTTCATAAAAGCTATTACAGAGATTTCTAATAGCAGCTTTTCCTGCTATTTAAGCACAGAGTATTTCAATAAGAGTGATTCACCAGTGTAAAAAGTCTTGGCTGCTGTGAACTCTAGCACAGGTTCAGATTAATTATGACAATTTAGGCACCATCCTTTTGTAATTAAACATTTGCTCAAAACATTAGCCAGAGTGCACAACTGTGTCAGACAACTGGTTGTCCTTTATTTGGAAAGATGTGATTTTGTTTTCCAGCTCTTTGGAAGATCAAGAATCTTTATGGCTGAGTTCCGAGGCAGGGTCAGGATCTGTTTGCTCCCACCAGTCATCTTACCAGCCCAGCTGGGAGGAGGCTGCATAAGGTGTCCTCCTGACACCCTCTCCTACCCAAGAGGTCCTACGCTCCATTTGCTGACCTGCACATGTGGGCTTGTGTGCAGACATCCCAGTACCAGGAGGAACAGAGAAGTGAAAATGCAGTCAGGTATTTTGGAGAACATCCTTTGACTTGGCCACAGATGACTGAAGGGTGATGATGATGCTATTCAGGGTTAAGAGTAACAGTCTCCAGTTTCCCTTGTGCTTTTCCCTGCTTTCCATCAGTAGCACTGCTACTCATGTGCAGTAGTACCTGTGATCCTCACAATCTTCATCATACCCTATAGGTTAGGCTGTATTTAGGCATTACTTTGATTAAGGAAAGGTGTGTTGCCTTATCCTGCCAGACAACAGAACTCCTGGACTGTAATGGCCTCCTGACCTCACTGGGAGCACTGTGTACAGTTCTGGTGTCCTCAACATAAAAAGGACATGGAACTGTTGGAACAAGTCCAGAGGAGGCCACGAGGATGATCAGGGGACTGGAGCACCTCCCGTATGAAGACAGGCTGAGAAAGTTGGGGCTGTTCAGCCTGGAGAAGAGAAGGCTGCGTGGAGACCTCATAGCAGCCTTCCAGTATCTGAAGGGGGCCTATAGGGATGCTGGGAACGCACTATTCATTAGGGACTGTAGTGACAGGACGAGGGGTAACGGGTTCAAACTTAAACAGGGGAAGTTTAGATTGGATATAAGGAAGAAGTTCTTTACTGTGAGGGTGGTGAGGCACTGGAATGGGTTGCCCAGGGAAGCTGTGACTGCTCCACCCCTGTCAGTGTTCAAGGCCAGGTTGGACAGAGCCTTGGGCATGTTTTAGTGTGAGGTGCCCCTGCCCATGGCAGGGGGGTTGGAACTAGATGATCTTAAGGTCCTTCCCAACCCTAACTATTCTATGATTCTAATTTTTTCAGGTTAAAAATTAAGCTTCTTCCAGGAGAAAACTATGTTAATTGTATAACATTCGACTTGATGACTGAGTGTGACCGAGCATGTGAAAACTCAGGAAGGATTTGAGAAGGCAGACTGCTTGGGTTTTCTTCTTTACAGAACAAGTTAGCAAGTCTCTGTTCGGTATTTTTTGCTTTAGAAAAGTTTAAACTTTATTGTGGTAAGTTTGCCTTATCCTCTGAATCACCCACCCTTCTGAAGACAACCACCCCACTCCAAAGGCTGCTGCCAAGGGAGAAGAGCCCCAGTGGTGAAGGCTGGTCTTGTTATTGCCTGCTTTGCTAGGAATGTGGGAGCTGGTTAGCTGCAGCACAAATGTGATTAATAGAAAAGGCAACATTTTTCCTGCACTAAATTAAAGGCAGAACCATGAGAACTTCTGAACTCATCATTTGCACTGTGCTTTCTTGGCTTTCTGGGAGACATTTGGTCCCAGTAACATTCTGCTCTGTTATTAGAACCACTTTCCATGCAAAATTGATGCGTGTCACATGCAGGGTTTGTCTTCCATTCTATCTTAGCCTATGAGAGGGGGATCCCAGCTGGCTTTTGCGTGTTGATCCTGGAGGGTGCATACTTCTGGGGTTCAAGCATTACAACTGTAGCTCCATGTCCAGGTCTGGAGGACTTCAAGTAGCATGAGAATCCTGCATGTATGCAGCTGAACTGATATCAAGAAGTCAAAACACTGAAATAACTTTGGACACTCAGGGACTTCATAGGACACTGTAGGGTATCAACATCACCTTAATTCATTATATTACTATGAAGTCCAAAGAATATCAGATCTGAAAGGCAGGACACAAAATCAGAATCTGCCAAAAATAAATATGAAGGTTGAAATAATTCCATTAAACTGTTACTATTGAATTTTTTTCCTTTTCCTATGAAATGCTAGAGAATCATAGAACCACAGAATCACAGAATGGTTTGGGTCCAAAGGGACCTTACAGATCATCCAGTTCCAGCCCCCTGCTACAGGAAGGGACAACTTTCACTAGACCAGGTTGCTCAAAGCCCCGTCCAACCTGACCTTGCACTTGGAGACATAGATAAGGCTGCATCTTCTGGAGGAAAAGTCTCCTACTGACAGGCAGCTCCCTTCGCAAGTATACTTCAGACAAATGGTGACATTTCAGTACCTTGCAGCAGATGGTTTTTGGCTTTGTTTTACTCATAGTAGCTTGAAAGATTCCTTGAGATTTACTTCAAGGCTTAGAACATTGTTTGGAAATTCATTTGCTAAAGTACATTTTTTCAGCTACCTGAGAAGATTCAAGGCTCTTTTGTGTAAACAGTGGAAAATGACAGCAAGGCACTGCATGCGTCAATTCACAATCCTTTTCTAGTCAACAGGAGCTTTACAATTGACTTCAATAGAAGCAAACTTAAACCTTTTAAATCAATATCCCAGTTTGCCATGGACTAAGTACAAATAAAACCTTACTACATTGCAAAAGGAATTTAGTTAATTTAATCAATTCGCTAAGTTAAATGATAAAAAATATAATCAGAAGAGATATCTTTTTAAAAAGCATTATTTAAATATATGAACTTCTTTTGGAGCCTGCGTCATATAAGCAAAGATTTATCAATATTAATCAATAATATATTCACCTATGATGACTGTGAATAATGTGATGTTTAATATTCCCTAAATTTTTTAGATAACCTTAGTGAAAAGTCATTAATTAGAACATTTATCTGTTACTTGAGAAAGAACGTGATATAAAATGACAACTCAATTTTCCTCTTTGACATTTCAAATACAACTAGGTCACATTAATCAATCAATAATGTGCTTATCATACATTGTGGTCAATTATACCCCAACCGTCAGTGACAGTTTTCTGGCTTGCAATCTGGGCACATATACTGTCATGACAACTACATTCTTTTTAGCCCTTTTGTATTTTACAACCAGAGCTATTGCTTCAGGCACATCATAAATGTGTGAAAAGGGCATCAGATGCTTCAATATCCCAATTGCACTTTGGTAGTATCAGTGTATTTCCAAAGAATAAACTTTCAGTGCACTGAAATCCAAAAGAAAACTGGGTAAGGTCCCCTTCACTGAAGAGAAAGTTGCATGTAAAATAAAACTGGCATTACTACAAGTAGAGCATTTGCATTTGCTGAATGCAGGGTTGCAATTATAGCTCATCGTTTTAGTGAAGCTGTAAACTAGTTGAGCTTACTTCTTTGGTTTATTGCATCGTGAGAACCTTTTGGGGGAGTTGTAACCATATAAACTACAATCATTAATGGTATCTTTGTGAAAGACATAAATACTGTTTGCCAGGATATTATTTCTGTTCTGGGCTGTCTGTGAAGATGAGTCAGTGTCTCCCATATGAACTCTGACACAGTTTAAAATACAACTTCCCACCTGCAGACAAATCACATAAATCGTGATCTTCCTGAGTTCATTAAAATTATTCTGAATGAATGATACAGTCATAAATGTTATGATAAAGTATTTCTCCATTGGAAAATGCTGGTTGACCAGTACTGAAATTGCTTATTTCAACAATGCCTCACTCTAATTTCCCTCGGAAAATATTTTCTGATACGGAACAAAAGAACATGTGAAATATTTTTCAAGGGGACTATTTCATTTTTCTTTTTAAAAAGAACTTCTATCAAGATATAGAAAGTGAGTTATTAATACAACATGAAGGATAATGATGGGAGAAGCAACTCCAAAACATATTATTGGGGCCTATAGGGATGCTGGGGAGGGACTCTTCGTAGTGACAGGACAAGGGGTAATGGGTTGAAACTTAAACAGGAGAAGTTTAGATTGGATATAAGGAGGAAATTCTTTCCTGTTAGGGTGGTGAGGCACTGGAATGGGTTGCCCAGGGAGGTTGTGAGTGCTCCATCCCTGGCAGTGTTCAAGGCCAGGTTGGATGAAGCCTTGGATGGGATGGTTTAGTGTGAGGTGTCCCTACCCGTGGCAGGGGGGTTGGAACTAGATGATCTTGAGGTCCTTTCCAACCCTAACTATTCTATGATTCTATGATATTATCCAGAATTCTTATTTTAATTTCATTTCACATTAGTGAAATCTGAGAACACTTTTGGAAATACTTGCTCAGAATAGGAATTTGTGTTAAATTGCAGAATTTCCTATGAAACAAAATAGGCTGTTTTTATGAGGTCACAGGCTCAGTCAGGCTAAAGACACAAGTACTGGTTATGAACCTTATCCCTCCTGCAGAGATGATGGCCTCTGTGGTGCTGTCCTTCATGATTACCTGAAAACACAAAAGAATGTGGCCTTTCATATATATATATATGTGTGTATTCATCTTTCTTGGGCAAAGTCCTGTTTGCTCCAACTGGAGCACTGAGAAGCAAGGAGATGTGTGAGTTCTCAGCCGTTTCAAGTGTGTGATGAGACACATTTCACATCTTCTTTTGTTAGTGCCAGCAGCAGAATAAGAAAACAAGATGAGAGCAGATTTGAATATCAAAAGTCATTCTCTGGTTTAGGCACTCTTAAAGCCTGTCGCACCACATTCCCAGCAGTAATTGGCTACCCTGTTCCAATTCAGAAGGAACAGTATCTCATAGGTGGTTGAATGATGATCCTATCAGTTGCAAACTATACAGGATAAAAATAAGGAAAAAGGAAAAACAAAACTTTGTGCACATTTAGCAGTTCAATAGTTGTTGTTTACATTGTTTTTACATCGCATTTTGATGTTGTTATACTCACTGGGACATTTAAAGGGTAATATAGTAATAATTTATGAAATAAGAGAGTCTGATATGCAACAGTATTCCTAGTGGTGCATTTCGTATCATATTAGCAATACAAAAACCATAAAAAGCTGACGGTGGCAGTGAGTTCCCACTGGGACATACCCTATTACAGTAGTATCCATGTCAGCATTTTTGCTTTTTAATCACAGCTTTGACGTTCAGTGTTTTAAAAATCATACAGGTCTTCACTCAGGAGCCCAAATCATTTATACGATATTCATTCTCCTACATTAAAGCCAAATAATGGAAGGAGTGTCCTTAGTGCAGCTAACTTTCATTGGTGAAGACTGATGTACCAACATTATCTCTGTGTGCAGTCTGTGAAGGAAAGTCTGTTGTTAAGCCATATCTTGAGTCCTAGTTGATGCTGCAATGGGACACAAGAGAGGCTGTCAAGCATTCTGATGGCAATCTGAACATATATTTCCTTTGTTCTCAGAAACATGATGTAATGCTACCTGCGCACAAATATACATGAAAATTGCTAACAAAACCTGGCCTTTCAATAGTCACTTGATTTAGTACACCCAAAACAAATTTTGGAAAGACCCAGAAATTTTGAGCCATTCTTAAAAAGCTGGAAGTGAAGATGTTGATGAGAAGGGTATGCTGAGTGCTCAGCTTGCATGATTGGACTTGGTGAAAAATGGTCTTCCAATCCCCAGAAGAAAAGTCTTAAGAGTTCAATGTTTTCCTCATCGACTGTAAAACTCCCTCCAGTTAAGCCTCTGAGAACTTCAGCATTGCCTGAAGTGTGGTCGGACTGCCAGTCACAGCTCTTGCGCCGGGGGGGCAGAAACCCTCCCATATAAAGCCCTGTTCTGATTTTAACCATGCTTTGAGAGATAGTATGCCCACAGGAGCAAAGTGTAGGAGTGGGGCTTTAGCAGATAGGTGGTGCACAGTAGTATTGGCTCTGCTTCAGAATTGCCTTATTTTCTCCAACAATGTCTTTACAATTTAATCATCCTGGATCTAAAAAATAACTGATTGTACTGTTGAACCTTCAGTTTCATTTTTTACACCATTCGCAGATTTCCATTATATTACCATCTTCCATCAGAGAGATCATCTGTGTTAGAGTAAACCAAAACCCAGTGGTTATGACAAAAAAAGAATTCCTATTAACAAGTCATCATCTAATCATATTAGGATCTTTGTATCCTATTATCAGCTTTCTTATGAAATACCATTTCTTAATGACAGGGATTTGACTAATACTGTGTGAACTCTATTAACATAATTTGAAAGTTACTACCAAGTGTATATTTATAGAATAAGGTGTCATCATTTTCATGCTTACACATAATTCCAGCTTGTGATTTGATCAGATGTGAATGCTGAAAGTTAATTTTCATCATATCAGCTGAAGGTGGAATAGAGTTATCAGTGCTTTGCACTGCATTAAAACATATTGTCACTGAATTCAGTGGGGCCCCAAAGGGAGTCCGATTTCTTTTCTCTGTGTCCACAAAATTCCTTTCCTGGATGACAGAGGCAATCCATCCATTTAGCATTTTCTTTGAGGGCAGTGGTATATGCAATATGTAACTTTTACTGTGTTTCAGCTGGTTTCATGGAAGCAGCAGGCAGACCCCAGGCCCCTTCAGTCCCAGTTTCAAACCCCATACCATTTATCACCTTCCTGGTGATGATTTTTGTAACATCTTTCCCTCCTCCATAAAAGAACAAAAAGCATTCATTTATTTTTGGAAATAGTATGGGAAATAGTAATCTTGGAGCTATTTAAAAGATACATATAAATTCTGCTAAAGAGTAGATATCAGCTCACAGAAACAGAATTCTAGATTACCTTTTCATAGGTAGACTGACACCATGATTCTGAATGAAGAAAACAATTAATTGATGTAGTAGGCTTTTCCCAGTTTGAAGTACAAATGTGGACATGCCTATCTGAAATACTATACATAGACTCGCAGAGCGTCAGAGAAAAATTCATAGTCAACAGGCTGTGCAAAAGACAAACTCACACCGGCAGAATGCTGAGCACTAAGGTCAGGGACTGTCCTTTTGGTTTGTGTTTGCACAGCATTTACCATGGGCTGATCAATGATCAATGGCTGATGTTCTTAGATCTACTATCACAGAAATAGCAACATATTTTTATCAAGTACAATACCACAGACTGAAATAGGTAGTATCATAAATGACAGCAAATAAAGTAAAATTGTCAAAATAAGTAAGTTATCTACTGTGCTTCACTATCGTTGCCATCTGTGTTATGGAAATCCATGTGAGGGGATAATGCAAGCACAGTAACATCAGTGGAAGTATTTACTTTGATTTCCATGAGCTTTGCATCATGTTTTTACTTCCTAATTTGCAACATGTGTAATCCACAATACAGCCCACAGAGTTACTAGTTTGAATTAGTGAAGTTCCCTTACCTGACTGGTTTTAAACCAGTTTATATAGGCTTGTCCTTTTAAGCTGTTAATACTGTTGAAGATTACCGTGGTATTACTACAGTCCACAGTATTTCAAAGCTTACAGCACCGTTTCTCCCCAAATCCTTGAAAAGAACTTGACATTTTCAACACCACTTCTAGGTGTCTAAGAACTATCACATGTGAAACAAGCCCCTGCAAGCCTGGACTAACTGTGCCGAGTGTCAGAAAACAGTGTTTAGTCTGCTGAGTGAGCTAAAGCAGGAATTCAAGTATTCAGCGTACAAAGGGAGAATGCTTTTTCATTTCACCCAACTTCAGGTAGCTGGATAAACATTTCAGTCAGTTAAGCTGTGAAACTGCTTTCTTGATTTAGAGGTTCTGGTGGTCTCACCGAGTTCATTGCTTAAACTCAACCTGCGATTTCTTTTGCAATTCATTGACTTTAGTAAAGAGTTATCCTTTTGAAACAAATACTGGTTTGGCACACATGAAAAGAACCCCTTTAATAAGACTGTGTTCTGCTCTACACAGGGAAGATAGATTAGTGTTATAAATTAGTCTGCACAAATGGATTTTATACATTCTTGTTCCTTAAAACAAAACCAGTGCATGGCTAAGGAAACCATCTCTGAAAGAGCGTAACTCCAATTGCTCAGCCGGTGCAAAAGGGATTATTAATAATCCCAGGTCTTGCTTTGAAGAGTTTAGCTAATGACAGTAGTCTGTGTGAGCAGAAAGGGAAGCAGAGCACCATCTGCTGTACAGCCCTGCAAACGTTTCAGAGCAAAAAAATGCAAAAAACCCCAACCCTACCTCAAGCTTTCCAAATAGTCAGGACACAGGGAAAGCCACCGTCACCTAAAATTGCATGACCACGAGCTTGAGATGGACACAGGCTAACATGAAAGACATGAAGAGCTAGGGTTCAGAGTCAGCCGTCAAAAGCTATAGGAAGGAAACAAAGTAAGAAGCGTTGGTTCCTTATAGAGATAGGCATGGCTGTGATTTTTAAACGTACAGAATTTGACTGCCTATATATACATGCTACTATACTGACATTCTGTTCGGCAGACTTGCTAGCTCAGGCTAAAGCACCATTGCATGAAAATGCCCAGAAGTGTTAGTATGCCTACACCTCGGGAAAAAGGAAAACTGTTATGCTCAGGGGCCACTGTCAGCACCTTTGTGCAATGTCCCATCATTTATAAGGAGCTGGTAGCCATTTGAAGATGAGCCTTTTGGGGGACTTTTATTTGGGAAAGGTTCTTTGCAGGGATCTCAAAAAGTAGATCAGGTTTGGGCACGCCTGTCACACTCTGCAGAAGATGCAAGAGTTAAGAGATGAGATGCCAGTGACTCCAGAAACACCCAGCAAGCCTGAGGGAAACCTGCCATCCAACACATCCAATATGAGCCACTGTTAAGTGCAAGAGTGAAGGAAAGTGATTGATTTCTGTTCTATGAATTACAGAATCATAGAATACTTACATTTGGAAAGGACCTTAAGATCACCTAGTTCCAACCCCCCTGACATGGGCAGGGACACCTCACTCTAAACCATGGCACCCAAGGCTCTGTCCAACCTGGACTTGAGCACCACCAGGGATGGAGCACTCACAACTTCCCTGGGCAACCCATTCCAGTGCCTCACCACCCTAACAGGAAAGAATTTCCTCCTTATAGCCAATCTAAACTTCCCTTGTTTAAGTTTGAACTCGTTACCCCATGTCCTGTCACTACAGTCCCTGACGAAGAGTCCCTCCCCAGCATCCCTATAGGCCCCCTTCAGGTACTGGAAGGCTGCTATGAGGTCCCCACGCAGCCTTCTCTTCTCCAGGCTGAACAGCCCCAACTTCCTCAGCCTGTCTTCACACGGGAGGTGCTCCAGTCCCCTGATCATCCTCGTGGCCCTCCTCGGGACTTGTTCCAACAGTTCCATGTCCTTTTTATGTTGAGGACACCAGAACTGCACACAGTGCTCCACGTGGGGTCTCAGGAGAGCAGAATGAAAATACTCAGCAGAGGTTAAGTTTTAATTCCTGGACTAGGGGGAAGACTCATTATTAATGCACGGGTAGGAACTTCTTAGCTCTAGCAGTGAACTTCACATGGCTCTTATTTCTAGGCAGCAGCTCAGGACCTTCAGGCTGGAGATCAGCAGCACAGCAGCGGTACTCAGAGGTTGTGGTTGGCCCAGGCAGGGCACACCTCCAAAAAGTGAGCCCAAAAAGTGTTACAGTTTGAGAAAGATTAAGAAACAGTGAGACCAGAAGGCATAGGTCCTTTCTTAACAGGTGAATCCAGAGATAAGTCATAAACACACAGGCTACTCAGACACGCATCTAGAGTATTAGCTCTGAGCAATCAGTAACCCATCAATTTGAGCGAGGAAAGCTCCAGAACCAGAACTGCTGACCCAATCATGGAACACCATTTGTTGACCCACTCTGCCCAAGAAGCCAATGTAAAGTACACCTGGACTGATGTCCAGTATGCCTGGCATCAACCAGCTCCACACTTGCCTGACTTCATCATCTGGCAGAGCAGAAAGTGTTACTCTAAGGGCACAGTCAGAACCTCCCTGAAAGGACAGCCTACAACTAGACAATTTGCTTAACTATTACTATTCTGCTGTTAGGATTAAGAAAATTAAATTGCCTGTGAAAAGCTGCGGAAATCCATTGCAAACATCCTGCCTTGTACTTGATTTTGTGGCAGGAGGAATTTCCATCCCTCTGCTTCTCAGACCTGCAACATGAATCCCAGCCGCCAGTAGTGGGCAGCCAGATGTGCTGCCTATTCTCAGCCCACACCTGCTCAGAACCATGGAGCTTTAATATAGAAGCCAATATACAATACATATTTTGTATATAGAAGCCAATATACACTCATGTACAAGTTTCATAGCAACTGTTCTGCTTCTTTCACCTTTTTGCGACCTGGTGGAAAAGGCAGGCAATGCTCTGGTCACTTCAGCCCTGCAGCTCACTTAGAGTGGTTTCAGTGACCTTACGAGAAAGGCTGATTCAACCTTTCCCTACTCTTAAGAGCAGTAGAAATGCTTTGATTGTTTTCACTGAGCACTAAATCACATCCTTGATGGGCAAGGGTAGTTTATTGCATTGACCAGCCAGAAGAAACATGAGGCATTTCAGACTCCTACTCCCAGAGGAAAAAGTTGTACTTTGTCACTGTCCGAGACCTTCTACAGGCCTCTGTAAATACGAAATTAGAGTTCCTCACATAACTTAGTTCATATCAATCATCAGCAAGTCAGGCAGCTCTAATATTAGCCCTAAGTGATCTACAACCCACAGCTCAGTCCAGTTTACAAAAGCATCTTGATAAGACCCTAGAATGGGAAGGTAGTCACAGCCTGGAGGGAACCCTTCACATGATGGAGCTGCGATCACCATCCTAATTTGGATGAAGCAGCTTTTGTGCCATTTCCATTTCCTTTGTGGGCTGCTGCTGTGTCAAGATACTATTTACATGATGGTTGGTTTTACTCAGAATTGAGTCAGCCTAGCCTCTGAGACTATAAAGCAGTAAAAAGAGCTGTCTTTTGCCATGAAGAGCTGGCAAGCGTGGTTGACGGCAATGCACAGGGAGAGGCTGAAACAAATGAAGAGCAGAGGTGATGGCCCATGGGACAGGACAGCAGTCCTAGGGGTCATGCTGGGGCTGCAGCCACACACAGACCACACTGGGGAAGCCACAGGTGAAGGGGTCAGGCAGGCAGAGCGTACAGAGGATGCTGGCAGGGGAGGAACATCCCAAAGTCCCAAAAGGAGCTGCCCAGTGTGGAAGTGGGTCAGTCAGCAGCACCTCAAGTCGGTCAGAGGGGACAAGGGAACATGTAGTTAAATCCAGAGAGATTAAAAGGAGCAGCAGCCTAAGACAAGCAGTCAAGGGAAGACTCGACCGCTGGATTTTACTTTAACAGTTCAGCTGTCAGTGGCTGTAGCAAAGATAACTAGAAAAAAAGCAAAGCACCAAAAGCAGCAGATTTCACCCTAAAACTGAGACTCCCACATGTAAAGGAAGGAGAACATTTCAGCACCCTTCTGTCTCTCCCCCTTCACAGGGTCCCTTCGTGGGGCTCGTTAAGTCCCAGAGGGAATACAGGAAAAGCCATTCTCCTTCCCCAGGAAATGCAGCATTGTGATCGTTCACACCAGTCTGGGATGGAAACATTTGGACTAAAACTTTATTCTCTTTTGTTCGGGTAACCAAATCAAAGTATTATCATTCGGTTCAGTCTGTAGCTGTAGAGGCTAGAGAGGGCTAGAAACTTCTTATTCCTCATCGCTGCTGAATTGCCACTGTTGGCATTTTTCTTGGTTTGTATCCCCTCACTGGAGTCACTGACCAGTTGGAACTGTGCTCCACTTTACCGAATGCTTTATGAGAGAAAAAAAAACCACTGTGAAAACCTTCTTTAGCAAAATGAAGTCTTTGGGCATCAAAAATAGGCTCATGCTCCTTCTGTTTTATTCCAGACCACAGAAATGTGTTAATTTCATGAAATAACAGAACCTAATATTATGTAAAATTAATACATGCTTCCATAGAAAACTCAGTCTTGGACCAACTAACCTCTCTTAAAAATACAGATGAAAAAGGAGTTCAAAGAACATAACTTGTGGCAGTACTCTTAATAAAACAAATACAAGAAGCCTGAGATAAACACACATCTGATGCTGCTGAAGTTGCACTGTTACATTCCCTTTCCCCTTGGGTTTTACTGAATCTAGGGCTCCTCGGTGACTGTAGCAGTAACAGCGTCTTAAAATTAAGACCAAATGTGAAAGGAATGCAGAACAGTTTGTGGGCTCTTCCTGCCTGCGGAGCCCCTTACATTGTTTAAAGGCTGCCAAACAGCCCGTATTTAATTCCTGTTCAAGGTTTCACCACCTCCCCAAAACCAAAATTCTGTTCCTTTTTCAACTAGAGCCAAGGGATATTTAAGAACAAAACTGCATGAAAACTGAAGGAGTCATCGGGGGCTTTATGAGAGGCATGCCACTTCATTTCCTTAATTCCACGCATTTCCCAAAAGAGCACATCTAATTCTTTGCCTCTCCCATGTTCTGTACAATTCACAAATGTACCCCATTGATTTTCAGTCTGCAGAGTGCAGGGTAAAGATAAACAATAACATTATATAGAAAATATTGATTTTAAAGCATTGATCCAAAGCCCTAGGGTATCAAAAGATTAGTTACTTCTAAGGAAAGTACTAAAGGTGACTTTTGGCTACTTCATTATTGAGAAATGCAAAGTAAATAAACCCTGCTATTCCAAGCAGCAAGGTACCAATACAAAATCAGCCAGTTTGGCACGCAAGAGAACAACAGAAAGAGACCCAAATAGGCATTGCCAGCAACTGTTAGTGACAAAATATAAATGCTACATCTCCCTGAGAAAAGAAGGAAGAAAAACCTCACACTTAAAACTGAGTGTTTTATTGTAATCTCCAGATGAAAAGGGAACAGCTCAGAATAAAGCTTTGTGATGTGAGATCCCACAAGGATGTCTTCATATGATGGACCTGATAAATAGGACCGTGGGGCTGCAGTCTGGTGGGCATCACTGCCTCCTCCTGAAGTCGCTACAAGCTGGGGACCCTCTGCACTCACTGGTGTCAGCCCTGGGGAGAAAAAAACACCTGACAGCGCCAAAGGAAAAACAACCTTTAATCGGCCAATAAACTACATCCACAATCCCAGTCTAAAACTCAGGACTGGAAACAGTGAGGGAGGGCTACCGCAACTAGACCTTGCTATCCTTTAACACAGCATAGCGGGTTGACCCTGCACCAGGTGCCCACCAAAGCTGCGCTATCACTACCCTCCTCTACTGGACAGGGGAGAGAAAATATAATAAAAGGCTGTTGGGCTAAGATAAGGACAGGGAGGGATCACTTAGCAATGACCACCATGGGCAAAACCAGACTCTGCTTGGAGAAATTAGTTTATTACCAATTGAATCAGAGTAGGGTAAGGAGAAATAAACCCAAATTTAAAAAACACCTTTCCCCCACCCTTTCCTTCTTCCCAGACTCAACTTTACCTCTGATTTTAAATCCTTCTCCCCATCAGCCGTGCAGGGGGACAGGGAATGGGGGCTGTGGTCAGTTGGTCCTTCCTCCCCAGGGGAGGACTCATCACACTCTTACCCTGCTCCAGTGTGGGTTCCTCGTATGGGTCCTACCATGTGCCTGCTCCAGCATGGATCTCCCACGGGGTCACAGCCTCCTTCTGTCATCCCCTTACTCCAGTGTGTGGTCCTCCATGCGCTGCAGGTGGAATCTGCTCCACCATGGACCTCCATGTGCTGCAGGGGCAGAGCTGCCTCACCATGGGCTGCACCACGGGCTGCAGGGGAATCTGTGCTCCGGTGCCTGGAGCTCCTCCTGCCCTCCTTCTGCGCTGACCTGGGTGTCTGCAGGGCTGGTTCTCTCACAGATGCTCACTTCTCTCTCCTGCTACAATTGCTCTTGTGCAGTATCTTTTTTTCCTTCTGAAGTACATTATCCCAGAGGCGCTGTGACTGTCACCGATGGGCTTGGCTTTTGCTGTAAGCAGGTCCATCTTGGAGCCAGCTGCATTGGCTCTATTGGATACAGGGGAGCTTCTAGCAGCTTCTCACAGAAGCCACCCCTAGCTCCCTGCCCTGCAACCACAACCTTGTCATGCAATACCCAAAAGGCATCTGCTTGTTCAGTTTTGTCCTGGGTTAAACCACAACAAGTTTTAACGAGTCTTGCTTTTTTGAGATTTCCTATTTTTTTTAGGCCCATACTGATGTCAGAAAGAAGTTCCAGATTTCAGCTGCAAAGTGAATGTGCGACAAGAAGAAAAATGACCAGAACAAAAGCAGCCTGTGGTACAGTGTAATCTCGTATCAAAAAGTGCTTTTCCTTCACATACAGCAACCTCACCAGCATTGCTGTCTCTTTCAGTAGAGTCCTTTAAGTGATGGAAAATGAAGACAGTTTGGCCCTAAACAGATGCTCTTCACAGTCTATTTGTTGTTCATATTCACATCCACACTGTGCCAAGAGTACGGTCATGCTTAAACTCAGAAACCTTTAAACATCTCATTCTCCCTGCACATGGCATAATTCTCCCCCACGTGGCATAAACTGGGGTGAGAACCTGCCAACGCTGGCCCAAACAACCAACGCTGAAAGCAAGGTCAGAGCGGGGAGCGGGCAGATGCTGAGGGTAATTACGCAAAGAGTGCTTTCAAGATTATATGGTTACTTCTAAGAAACGTTCCTCCCATGCTCCATCAACTATTCACAAGCAGGTTCATGAAGCCCAGAAAACTGGGGAAAACAAGACTGGACCAACCTGCTGTCTGAAAGATCGCAGCTGAACGACTGTGCCCAAACAGCACTCTGTCTAGCAGCTTTACAAATCTGCTATAAATCTGTACGTACAAAGCCTGTGCCAGGTTATAAACATGAACTACACAAGCAGGTTCCACCTTTGCTGTGTCACGGCAAGTGTGATTCACTGCCATGTGTGATTCAGGAGGATGGCCTTAGACAACCTGCTAAAATCAAAGCCCTTTCTGTGGCAGAAGCAATGACAACTCATTTTACAGAAGCAAGAAGTCCTAACCAAGGAACTTTTAGTATTCAATGCATGTAATGTCCTCTGCTGGGGTGTGAGAAGAAACACGGAAGGACCATCCTTCAGGAAGAATAGTATTCATACAACCACGGATAAGATTGTATCCTGAAACCTTATCCTAGAAAAACACAGCATACAAGAGATTAGGCACAAGAGTCCCTTTAAGCTTTTTCACTCAGACCCTGAATTCAGATTTCGCAGTGGTTCAGGATTTCTAGACCCAAGAACAGAAGCCTTTAAGCAAACATACTACAGAAGCACAGAAGAGAATAAAACTGTTTCCACAAGCAGGCACAAAACCAAAAATGACCACCAAAATAACTTCTACCAAGTCACTGGAAAAGGTCCACGTTTCTAGATTTTACATACATCCTAAATCAACATGGTGAAGGTTTCCCTGAGGACAAAAGATCCCTGCCCAGACACTAAGCCGAAAACTTAGATCACATTTTATCTACATGCACCAGTGTTCCTCTTGCTACTGACACAGATATTTCTCACTGCAAATGAGCAAAACCACTCCAATTACCTGGACCATCCTGTAACCCCCCTACAGTATGAAGATGCTTTAGTTTCAGAGACAAGACATTAGAGATTGTGATGAAAAGGCAGAAATTGTGATGATTACACAGAAAAAAGGAGGAGGTAGAGGAACATCATGGACACACAGGGTATTTAGGATGCTTAATTCCTCACCTTCTGTAACGCCCTCAGGCTGAGAGACTGAGTGGAAGCTTGTGTCAGATAGTCTCTTCCTAGAATCAGGAAAGTGCCTGAGAAGCCTCAAGGCAAAAGGACTTTAACATACCAGCTTACAGAGAAACTGAGATGTGGCTATCCCCATATGGAAAATCGTCTTTAGAATATTGTGTCATTACCCATCGATGATCTGATGGTATAAAACATCCCTGCTCCTCACAGGACTATCTAAAACTGAACCATACGACTAAGAGTGCTGTCCAGATGCCCCTTGAACTCCAACAGGCTTCGGGCCATGACCACTTCCCTGGGGAGCTGGTTCCAGTGACCAACCACCCTGCAAGTGAAGAAACTTCTCCTAATGCTCAGTCTGAACTTTTGTGATCATTGTTAGATCACCTTCAAGGTTACGAACAAGAGTAACTAACACAGAGTGGGTTTTTAGATATATTAGCTAGGAAAAAAAATATAGCTATATTTATACTTGCATCAGAAACCCTATCATAGGATGTTTTCCTGCTCAGTCAGGAAAGAGAACACATATAATTTACTACCTAGTGATTTCTCTTAGACTAACTATGGATCAACACATAGTGATTAAATTATTCAAGCAATAATTTCAAAGAAATATGTTTCAGAAAAACCAACTTTCATTCCTGGACATGTTCACAAGTAGTTGGAACAGCAAGGAATAAACCTTAAATGGATCCAGCTTTGACTGGGATTCACCTCAAAGGAGTCCACATTATGACACTTGCTTCTGACCTAACTTCCCAGGTTCTATCAGTAGGAAAAAAAAGACTACTTTTAGAGTACAACTTATTTGATTTACACTGCATGCCTGCCTTAGAATGAGATGAATCATGTTGCAGAATTCTGTAAATCCCTCTTTTTCTTTCATTTAAATGGCGGTCTACCATCATTAGTTCAGAAAAGCTGGATGCTATGAATGCAGTATAGGTCTTCAGTAAAGGAACTATAACATTGCCTTATGCACATACTCCTTTATTATGTAGCACCAAAGAGTATATGTAAAGCAATACCTGGCATATTGTAGAAATAACAGCAAAAAAAAAATTTCTTCCATTAAAAAGTTATGAGTGCCAACATTACTGGAGAAAAAAGAATTGAGTGGTAGCTAAATTTTACATGGAAAGAACAGAAATAACCGTAGGCTACCTCAGAACAGGCTATCCAATATAATATACGCAAGACATTAGGAATAATTACATATTTCTGTATCAATACAAGGTTGCAATTTAAAGAATTGTCATGTCAAAAGTAATCTTCTACAAGCCAGTTTAAGGACACCACAGGCAAAAGCTAGAGCAGTCTGATGTAAAGAACTCTCTGACTGCACCATTATCGGGATTTTTTATTTCACTGCAGGAGAAATGTTTGCATGGAAGGAACACTTCCACTCCTCCAAAGTTCATCATCTGTAATTTGCTGAGATATCATAATTAAACTGTTAAGGAGAAAATAAAACTGCAAGACACAAACTCTGCTCTGATGCAGGAACTGCCTGTCCAGCAACGTTTGTCCTTGTTGTAGTCTGAAGAGAATGGGCATCAGGTTCCTTCTCTGAAGGGGGTTGAGTTTTCAACAGCTTTAACAAGAGGCAATGGGCATAAACTGAAAGGAGGTTCCCTCTAAACATCAGGATGCTTTTTTACTGTGAGGGTGACTGAGCACTGGCGCAGGTTGCCCAGAGAGGTTGTGGAGTCTCCATCTCCGAGATGTTCAAAAGCTGTCTGGACACAACCCTGGGCAACCAGCTCTCAGTGGCCCTGCCTCCACAGGAGGGTCACATCAGATGGCCTCCACAGTTCCCTTCCAACCTTAATCCTTATGTGATTCTGTGATTTTTTTTAAAGTTCTAGGAGCTATTTTGCTCGTTCTTAACCTGAATTTGGTCTCTGCTGCTTAAGCCCTAAGATCACTGCTTCTTATTCATTGTACCAGGTATTTTACATCCATGAAAAGTGGATGCACCACTTGCCAACATCAGTCATTCAAGTCTCATAAGCTACCTTCTTCTTTGTCATGCCTTCAATCAGGATATTAAAACATTAGATGCTGAGAGAGGACGGGTTCTTCCTTTTTCTTGTGACTTTGTACTGGTCAACCCACACATGCACAGCCAACTTTTTTTGCACAAAACTAAGATGACAGGGGTAGGGGGCATTCACCTTTTGTTTAATGCCATATCAGAGCCTCTTTGAAACTTGTTGCATGACCCCAAAGGAAATAAAGGGCTGGGGTATCTCCTCTTTTTGACAAGATGTCAGACTCCAACGCATCTTCAAGACATTAACTCTAAGATGGTATTATGGCATGTTGTGTTTACCGATATGAGCAGACCTGAAAAGCAACACATGAAAAACAACCCCCTATCCCCATTCACATCTCCCTTCCTCCTGAGAACTGACTGCAGCAGACTTGAAATCTGCTCATGTTTCTGGGGGAAATCTCCTATAATGAGTTGATTAGCCTGCTTCATATCCTGTGCGTGAACACACAAGGTCAAAGACTGGAGCAAAAGCATTATCTTCTGGAACAGACAGGGAAAGTTGCACCAGATCTGGAGGTGAAAAGATGCAGAAAGCAACTGCAGATAAGCCAGCTTTGTCTAGTACTCCATCTGGCACAGAAGCATCTTGCAGAGAGACACGAGATGATGCCAAGTGAAGTTTCAGCAAGATAAAAATAACAAAAGGTAAAAATTAAAATTACTAAATTATGTAGGAATTACCATAACGGCCAGATTGCAAAACTGGAAAGTATTATGGGGAGAATAAAAGAAAAAAATCCCTGCAGCTGACAGAATTAAGGACTAAGAATACAATGCCATAATTTCTGGAATAAATTAAGAACAAAAGAAATAAAACTAGATTCACTCCTAATGACAGAGTTGTTGATCATGCAGGAGCATTCAATTAAGTCTTTTGCATTCAGAAATGAAATACATTTGTGTCACATAAGGATGTTGAAATACTTTCTTGTCCATTAGCAAACCAGAAGAAAGTTAAACAAACATTGACCATGAATAAATGTTTCCAAATCAGTGGAATCTAAACAATTTAAAGTAGGAAATCATTACAGAATTTCCTGAAGAATGCTGCTGTTGATAGTCCCAGTAAATCTTAGCATTCCCAGGATATCGTAGAAGATAACCTCAATAATTTTAGCATTATTCAAAATACCAAGGTACTTGCAGTCAAGACTATTCCAACATATAAAATATTACAAGCATTGCAACACAATTAACTGGAAAAGAATTAAAAGAAAATACTACAATCAGAAGTAATCCATAAGTTTTCCAGGAAAAGCAAGCTTTGCAAACCAATCTGATATTTATTCCTGAATATATTCTTCTGTTCCATGAAGTTCAAATTACACAATGCAGAGAAAAAAACAGAAACATCAACGTTCTGCACAATTAAGTGGGCACTCTCGACAACCGAGCGCTGATAGAAAAGTATTATCAAAGAGCTGTTTTCAGTGATGTTATAAGGGATGTAACGTTATTAAGAGCTTTCATCGGTAATTTGGAAGCAAATACAAAGTCACGCATATGACAGTACCTGGCAAGATGATAAACAGCAACAACAACATCAGTTTTGCAGATGAATCTCCATTACTGTGGTGAAATGGCACTAGGCTGAGCTCATTTTAACAAAGACAAATGCCCCTAAATCAAGGACTGTAGATCTTATCCCAGGAACGGCAAGTAAGCTAACATAAGCATTCTATATATAAATACAGAAATTACTAGGAAAATTTTACCCGTGTATTAAAATTACCAAGTCCTTAACTATACTGAAATCCTGTATCCCATCCTGGTGCCCTTATTTTAAGCAGGACTGGAAAACTGATGAAGGTAGAGAAAGAGCCACAAAACTTAAATGGCACATGTTTTGGTGAAGAGTTCATGAACTGAATTTGTCTGGCTTACCCAAATCTGAGAAGTGATTTGATTATGCCATCTAAGCATCTCCACAAGGAGAAACTGCAGGATATGAAGGAGCTCTTTAAGGAGAGGGGAGAGGCATTAGAAGAATCAATGGCTGGAACCTAATACCAAAAAAATTCAAATGAGACATAAGGCACATACTCATCACTGTGAGAATGATGAACCATCGCAGCAAACTGGCAAAGGGAATCATTTCCCCTCTTCATGTCTTTAAACCAGGACTGGACACTTCTCTGAAAAGCGATTTAGCTGGACTAGTTATGCTTTAGTCAAATTACTAGGTTCATTACAGATTACCAGGGAGATACTTAATGGCTTATGATATATGATGGATAAGACTAGATGGACTATCACACACTCCAAGGCTTAACTCTATTAATTGATTTATCAGTGCTTTATGCTGCCATCCATCGCTATAGTATTTGAGCTCTCTCAAATCAACAGCAACACTGAAATCCCTTGTGGACTTTGAGGAGCTTCTGAAACTTTTGCTTGTAGTAGTAAAACTAATTACTTTTGAGGTTTTCTAGAGGAGGGCAGAAGGCCTGTATTTATCCTTCTTGCTATAGACTATATTACTGTATTTCCTTTGTGCTTAGCTAGTGTTTCAAAGCAGTGAGCTAATGTTTTCAGTCAGGTACAGCGCTACTCAATGGTTCTGTTTAAGAAACACAGTTATGTTTGCTCCTCTGACACCTGCAACCTTGCCAGGAGATATCACAACAGAACTGGCTCAGAGCTCTGCCTTCCAGTGTTGTTTATGGTAATGGGCACTCACTTTGCTGATACCAAGACAAAAATGTATGCCCAGAGAGCTGTAATTTAGATGAAAATGAAGAGTGGCAGTAGGCCCAACACACCATATAATCTCTTCCTTAAAGATTACATATTTTCAGAGACAAGACACCACTCTAAGAGGATAATGTGTCAGTTCTACAACAATTCTCACTCCTAAGCAATTGGATTTTTGTATCTAATAGCTATTATAGCCTTACACTGTAGGATGTGGTGTCCTTAAAACACATGTATTTTGCAGAAAGGTATTAATTCAACCTTAGACTCTAAAAATTATAAAAAGATAAAACTTCATTTGGACAAGAGCTCTTCCCCATGTACTATTTGACAAATGTACATTAACAAAGCAACTTCTAATTCATTTTGAGACTCCTTCAGGTCTCACACACCGAAACCAGAGCAAATTTTCTAGATGCTCCATTCTTCTTACAACAGCACACTGCTAATGCTTTATTATTCGTGTTACATCAATTTTTATTAATTACTCCCTACCCTTCTGGACAAAAAAAGATCAGGTTAGGAAAACAGGATTACTGCAAAAATAAGATACCCATCTAGTTTTTAACCAATATCCCACCATTACTTGGTTTTGCTCAGTTTTATTCATTGCTTTTATGGACCAGTGAAGAAGGTACTTTGCAAAACCATGTTTCAATGGTCCATTTGCAGCTATCAATTCTTCCAGCCTGAACAACTTTACCTACTGTGCACTCTTTATTGCATTCTGTAATCTCTTTACAACTTTGTTTGGGCTTTTTGAAGTCGTAAGTTGAATTTTCTGTCCACGGCACAGAAAGAGGAGTTAACTGAAGATCGCTTTTCCCTCAGCAACTGTCCAGCACCTATAGGAACAGGGCAGAGACCAAGCTCCTCACTTCACTGCACATCAGGTGCCCTGGCATGTATTATTTGCTCACATTGTTCTCCAAAGCCTTGCTGAGCCTGCCTGCCTCAAGCAAGTAGAATGGCTCAGATCACCACCGTTTAATTTTAGTGGCTTCATCAGCCAAGCTTTCTTTGTGAAAGCATGCCTCTAGTAAAAAGCCTTTATCTCTACAGAGAAATAAGATTAAAACTTTGTAATAGTCTACACAAAGCTGAAAGAAAAATTCAGTTCGCTCCCTGAGCTACAGGCAAGAAATACACAGCCCTGCTTAGGAACTACTCTGGGTTAAGAATACGCTTACATTCCCAGATGTGTGCTCACCCATTAGCACTGTGCAGAAAGCAGCATGCCCGCTCCAGGGTACCCTTTTGGCTGGAGATGGTACAGTTAGCTCACCACAGCCAACAGCTCAGTTCTGAAAGCATGTACTTGGTGGCAGAAGCAATACTGGCCAATGGGCATAACAGCCACCCTGACCCAGGAGGATAATCATGAAAAGCGCAGATGAGGAGTGACAAACTCCTAGAAAAAAAGGCAACAAGGAGAGCAGAGTGAAGAAAGGAGTCAAGCCAGGAACGGCAACCAGGAAAGATGATCCCCGTGACAGGCAGTAACCCCCAATACATCAAGTTTACCCACAGCACTAGTGAAAGATATCATATCAAAGTCAAATACAGTATATAACACACCCTGTGTAGCAAAAGAGGTTTTTAGTTCCTGGGTTTAGATCTGCAATCCTGATTCGCCTTGAAGCACACTAACCATAGCATCAAAACGTAAAACAAACAATAAAACATAGCACAACATTTCGAGATTAAAAATCAGGAGTGCCAGTGACACATCAGAAACTGCATGAGATCATACTTCCGAAGTCCCACAATATCCAACAGCAAGCAGAATGTCTCCTAGGCACCAGCTGCTCAGTGAGACAGAGTAGGTTAGCTTTAATTAAATTTAATTTCCTAGTCTTAAATCAGGAGTTAAAAACTGATTATATTGCTTCCATTTCCTTACAAGCCTAAAAAATACATGCCCTAAATACTGATTAATTCAACCACAAAGATTTGCACTTTAGGATAACTTCTACATCTGCTTGTGTGTTTCAAAGCAATTCATATGAATATTACAGACTGGTTTAATGTGACTTGTTCTAGTAAAATGTGTTCACAAATGACTGGCAGAACATTAAGATTCATAAGACATAGACATAGCAGAAAAAGTGAACCTGTTGTACCCAGATCATAATTCTGAGAATGAGGATATGATATTAAATGACCTAGAGGAAGAACAGGAGAGAAAGCAACCTCCCAGAATATGAAGGTAGTGGAAAATGCATTAGGCTACTCTAATAAATTGTTCATCTCATTTGGTTTAATAATTTAATATGAACTAGATAAAACAGAAAAGCCATTTAGGAATAAACAAAAAGCATTTTCAGAAGTCTGTGTTCACTGCTAGAAATAAGTGAGGAAATGAAGGGCAGCACAATCTAGCAGCGCTTCTCTAAGTGGGGAGGAAGCCACACACGTTCCACAGTTGTACCCCATGACCTCGCAGAAAGAAGTCTGAAGTACAGAAACAATCACTAGCAAACAAGCTTCACAGTCCCTTTCCTTCCCTAGCAAAACTCTGTTTGGATTTAAGGGGCCATTCATTAAAGCAAACTCCCACTGTTTTGCTTTGCTCTGCTCTGAAAAGGCAAACAAATCTATGAATTTTGCTGTGGACAGCAGCACAGAGGGACTTTGAGTGAGAGTGAACGTGTTAATGTGTCACGAGAAGCTATCAAGTTTATTCCCCTCTGGCTTTGACCCAGGTGAAGAAATCTGGCTTTTGGTCTTGTTTTCTTTTTAGGTGTCATGTGGAATTTGAAAGACGGCAGCTCAGGAACTAACACGGAGATCTGAATAACTGCGTCTTTTTCCCTCCCTTTCAGCATGAGCATTAGAAGACCACTAAAACCACTGTCACTAAACAGCAGCAAATGGTCAGTTTTTGCTGGTTTCAAAGAGTTCAGGTAGGGGTCTACTAAGGCTCTACAGTGATGACTGATGGTTCCTTTCTTTGGAGTTCACAGTACCCAGTCTTTTAGGAGATAGCCGCCCGTCCCTTCACATAAAGGGTTGACACAGGAAAAGTCAAATGATTTGACTGAACCAAGGATGCTGACCCTTACATCTAGCAAATCAGAAATTAAGACTCAAGGAGAGAAGGGTATTTAAAAATTGTTAATTATTTTTCAGAAATGGGTAATTGTCTAGTTTCTGTTGTGAAAATGTCTGCATTCCCTATCCCACTGTTTTACCCTTACAGCTCCAGCTGGAAACTAAAACAGGGAAATGAAATCAAGGCTAGACATCTAACGTGGAAACAGACCAGGTCCCAGGTTTGTTCAAGTGAGGTGGCACGCAGGTAAGGGATGAGTGTTTAAAATCCAGGTCTAGAAGTGACAGTCACTGCTCTGATTAAAGGAACCTGCAGTCATATAGACCAAGCAGGCAGACGGCAGCCAAATATCTATCATAAGAGAGGACAAGGACAATACTGATTCCAGGAGGAAACTACCAGCTGATCACTCGTGGCACATAATGAATTTATTAAATGCTCAAAAATTCCTCCTGCCCAAACATCCTCGAGTAACAATCTGACGAAAATAAAGAATTCCAACCACAGCAGGACTACAGGTCCTCCTTTAATTACAGGGCTCTGCAATATCTCCCATCATTTTTATGAGCATTCAAATGAAAGAAGAGCTTAGGGATTATTGTTTAAAAGCAGCACAGGGAAAAAGGGGAGGGGAGAAGAAAAGAGCCTTGTAGAAATTTGCTAGCAAATATACAGGAAGATGCACATTCGTAAGTTTAAATGAGGACTCCAAAGAATTGAATGCAGCTGTGCATAAAGCAACTGCAAAGCTGAAGAGACACAACTGAATTTCTTCAAGGCAAGAATTTCTGATTCTTTAATATTCCTTTAAGAAAGTTAAAATCTTAATAGGCCCAACAACGGCTTCAAAATGCAGTGGGGAACCACAAATCTTAAATTTTATGACAACCTTGGAGGACAAGCTGTTCTCACATAGATCTATTAAGTGGTTACAAGAGAGAGATTTTGAGAGCTACTTTAAAATGAGATTTTCTCCTCACATCCTGAAGTGGAACATTCACCATTACCTCCGCAAACATCATCTGGTTTTAAAGCTGAGCAGTAATTTCTAGTAGTCTTCTAGGACTACAAAGCAACTGTGCATTACTGAAGAGTTGGCAGTTAAACACAGAAAGCAAGTTGTAAGGGTTTCTCTGTAGAGCTACACTTGAATCAAACAACAGTCTTCTTTTTTTTCAAGGGAACCTAAAGTGCATGCATTTGTGTTTAATTTTTTAAGATTTGACTTGCTGGGTTCATGCTTTGCCTGATTTGGCAACCTGCACAAGTAACCTGGCTGTTATTTGTGCAAAACCTTGTAAGAATTTAAGTTGTTCTTCTCAAATATAGAGATAAATTTAGCTGGTGTCCCGGGTTCAGCTGCAACAGTTATTTTCCTCCTTCCCAGTAGCCAATGCAGTGCTGTGTTTCAGCTTTAGTCTGAGAACTATGCTGCCAGCAACAACTAAAACACTGGCATGTTAAGTCATGCTTACCCTTATCAAGGACTTTACAGTCTCATGGTCTGCCAGTGATGAGGGGCATGGAAACCCAGGAGGAAGCAGAAACAGGACACCTGACCCAAATTAGCCAGAGATATTCCATACCACAGCACTTCTAGCCCAGTATGGAAACTGGGGGGAGTCACCCAGAAGGCTGAGATCACTGCTTGGGTCAGATGGAGTATGGGTCAGCAGGTGGTGAGCAATTGTATTCTCTCCCCATGCTATTTCCCTTATCATTATTATTAGTAGCATTAATTTTATATTATACTTCAGTTATTGGACTGTTCTTATCTCAACACTTGGGGTTTATGTTCTTTCCATTCTCCTCCCCATCCCGCCCAGAACAGGGAGCAAAGGGGGGAGTGAGCAAGTGGCTGCATGGTTCTGAGTTTATGGCTGGGCTTAAACCATGACAGCTGAACAGAACTGAAGAGATGGAACAGAAGATATCCAGAGAGATTAGAAACATGACAGAAAAACACGTCAGGTTCCTTTTGAACAATACAAGTTACAACATCACTTCTGAGTGTTTCTGTGCACAGAAGTGCTCAGACTGACAGCAACAGCTACATCAGATACATCTAAGATCTGTTCCGAGATCCATGGTGATGAGAAGCACCTTCCCATTACTTCGTACTTCTACTGTTTATGCTACAGCAGATTCCACTTCTTGCTCGTGAAGAAAAAGCCGTACCTTCACTTTATATTTCTCTGCAATGTATTATAGCACACAAGATTACAGAAGCTATCCCAAATGCTATCCATTCACAAAGCAGTGAAGTGGGCAGGGAAGCTATGATAATTATAGTAATCATATTAGATACCATGGGAGAGAATGTTTTAACAACTATTCATAATAGACAACTTATTTTTTTTAAATTGAGACACAAACAGCCTACACATTTAAATTAAATGAATTAAATATAATTCATTTAAATTATGCAATATTCCACTTAATCAGGTAAAAGAAAATATGGAGTCAGTAAATGGATATTTTGTTAAACCTGTTTGACAGTTGAAAATCTTTTAATTTGAAACAAAAACCAGACAAAGAACTTAAGACTTCTAAGAAATGGAAATTCCAGGTACGACCATATGTTTGGAGACACCTTTATAAAGCAGGCAGGAGAAACCAAAATTCTAGTGGTTTCCTACAGCCAAGCTAAAAAGTAGAAGACTGATTTTACTACTCAGTTTCACCCCATTTAATCCACCACAAATACTACCACATCCATAAACGTGAGCAAATAAGCAATAGTGCTTCATTCCTACTTTTGCTTAAAATAAAGAGAGGCTAATAATGCACATATATATAGTTCATTGCACTTCTAGCTTGGCCTCTTCCATGTTCTACTTCTGCACCTTCCAAGCAAACCCAGACCATTCCCTCCTCTCACCACTACACTGCAGTTATTTCCTCTTCACTCCTGTCTAGATGGGAAGTGTAATCTGGGAGGAGGAAAAGAAAGAGGACTGCATTCCCAGTCATCCTATTACGGAAAGGGCAGAGTCAGAAGCATGGAAATCCTGTGTGGTTGGAATATACCCAGTATGGACAGAAACATTGTACAAATCAACAAAAAAAGTTCAGTTTTCCAAATATTTTGCCAGAAGGTTTTAATGTGACCAAATTTCGGTCAAACCCAGCAAAAGGCAACTCCAAACTGCTTTAAAAGCTGTTTAAAATCAGAATAAGGAAAAATATTTTTTTTTCTTCTAAACCTCTTTTCTAACCTTTCTAAATGTAAATCAAAATCTTACCAAAACAAACTCAACTGGCATTAAAAGGTGACCTTCAGTCTGAATTTTGACAAAACTACAAATAATTGGAAAGACATTTTCATAAGGCTTGGTAACAGGCAGAGGTGCAAGTACCATAGATAAGGGTGCTTCGGTCTCATTAAGGGATAGCTGGCCTTCCATACCATCTACAAAGAAAGACAAAACTTCAAACAAGTAAGATAAGACATCTTCAAATAGACCTCTAACATGAGACTCTGATCCCTCTTACACAGATATAGAATAACGCTACAGAGACATCAAGCACAATGAAAACATTTATCTTAATTTAACCCGAAAGCACGTTTCCTGATGTTTACATTTTTCTACGAAACTTTACAATTTTATTAGTATTAAAGAAATTTATAATAAATAAATCGGTAAAAATATGATTTCTAAAGTTTCACAGTTTTTCAGGTCCTATTTTGTTGGTTACTTAGTATATCTACAAGAAAAGCAGTTTCTAAAACTAGACAGCAGTATAGATTTCCTGTCTGTATCTAGGTTTCTACATATGTGTGCATATAATTTTATAAATCAGGTATTAAAATGATTGGGAGTATAACTGGTTTCTATCACACTGCTCAGTTCCCAGTCTTTCACTGTCTCTAAAGGCTTTGTCAGTCAGAGTTGTTTTTAAAGGTAGGTCATCTTTCTAAATTTAAGACATAGGAACTACAGGACTAAACATTTATTCAACACAAATACTCCAGAGTTACACAACAGAAGCTACTAAGCACTTGCCATCTTTTAAGTTTTCTAAAGTGTTCATGAGTTTTACTTGGGAATGGACAGCCGAGGTGAGCAGCGTAAGTTTCTATTAATGAAAATTATACAAAAACTATGGCATAAGACAGTATATTCTGCTACCTGTAATGTGCTAAATAAACACTGCTTGAAATAAGCACAAAGTAAGAATTTTTATCCTATGATAAGCTTCAACATTAACCCTTTTTTGGTCTAATCCCCCACAAAACCTGAAATTTAAGTGGAAAGGTTACTGCTGCTGTTCACGTTCCATTTTTCCTAAAATGGCTAAGCAGGATTTAAGCAGTATCTTCACATGCATACAACATACTAAAATTAAAATCAAATTGGAACATTTATGCAAAGACAAACAAAGAAACAGGCCAAAAGAAACATTTTTTAAATACAAAACACACAGGACAAGTAAAAAAGAAAGCTGAAGACAAATTCATATAAAAATCAGTATTTATGTAAAAAAATAATGCACTGCATATTGTAAAATCAGTCAATAACAGTATTCACCTTCACACAGATTTCTAGATTTTCAGACTTCAAAAGGTGACATAGCAAGGAAAAGAGACCATAACTACATGTGAGGCAGACTGCTTCCTAGGTTCCATCCCAGAAATTTACACCCTGAGCCAGCAGGGAGATTAGGAGCAGAATATAAACTCTGCTTACAATGGAGTGTGTTTTGTACTGCTAAAGCATTCGTCCAGCTCACATGGATCTGGGACTCAGAGCAAGCCCACCTTTGACATGGAAAGAGACACAAAAATTCAGCTTCTAAAATGGGATTGGGATGAAGGTGCAAGTCAGTGAGTGGATCCTCCAAGTTCACAGGAACACAGGAACTTTTCTGGAATCCAAAAAATTCACTTTATGAAGACTTCATCTCAGTTAGACCAGTTATCCAAGTTCAAATATACTTTACAAATCAAATACATTTCATACTATGCAAGTTTAAATAGTATTTTACTGTAACACTAGAACTCAGCCTTTTTCTTCATGTTTTCCTCTGAAAAAAAGTTTGTACTACATAAACAAAACTTTCATTTTTTTTCCACTACAAGAACTTAAGAAACTAAAGAAAGCCTAATCCTCGCCTGCTGTAAATCACTATCAACCTACTGCCAGTAATGCATTCATGTAGTTGAGGGTCTGCCCCAAAACTATTTTAAAGCCATGTTATTAAAAAATATGGTAACAGGATGTATCCTCTAAGAAACGCATCTAATACACAGTCTGAGGCAGCATCAGAACTCTTACTACAGCTCATCACTTTTCGGTACTAAATACTCCATAATAATCATCAGGTAATAATTCTTAGTAAGGAAATACAACAGCAACAGCTTTTCACTGGTGGGTTTTTTCTTACTTCCAAAATGCCCTAGAAAGCTGCAAAACCATGTAAGTTTTTAAAAGTATTGTAAGACAAATATCTTCAACCCAATTTTTTTGCTAAAATAAAACCAAAAAAACCAACCACCAATCCTCAATTCTGCTCTGTCTTCTGACCATGTTGAAACAAATGCTGTACATTTAAAAAGTCCCTGCACCTACAGACAAACTAGTATCCCATATTGGTATTAATTTTTCAGAACATCGTATTTATAGTGTGCAGTTTACATCTAAGATATGCAAAACAAGATTGTCAAAACAGTACTTCAACATGTAAGAGATGAACACAGAAAGGCACATACAGATTGTCAATTATTATATCACATTTCTTTGAAAAGAGTGTTTTCTGCACTTGTAAACAATTTTGTTTACATAACGGCTCACACCTTTAAAGTGAGGTTAGTGCTGCTGCCTCAGTTATTGCTACATTCACAGTTTAACAGATTTTTAGGCAATGAGGTACACTCCCAAACAGAACCATCTTCATTTCTTCTTTGTTCATTTGATCATTAGATAACTGAATCATACAGACTAAAACTACTGACTGTAGAAGCCAGTAACACCTAAATCACTGTATTAAAGATAAACATTAGCAGTGATTAAACTTCAAAAGAGCAAAAAGTCAGCTTTGCAGAAAAAAGTTCCTGTTCTTCATGACAAGAATATTTTCTTCATTTTTACATATGCTAGTAAACCTTTATCTGGGCACAGTGAGAGCCAATTCAAGCCATATTAGAATTCTTGCACCTTCTGAGAAGTATGTTAATTCAGTCTCTTGATTTAACACCTTGAAGTAAAATCACCTTCCCTTTGATCTTCTGGCATACAAGTCTCTTACGCTTTTTGTCAGCTGCTTTATGAACACTTTGTATACTCTTCCACAGTATGTATGCGTGGTTTTCCGTAATTCCAGTTCTAGGGGCTGCAACAGGGAATGAACCAGATCATCTCCAAATGAATACTGCAAGGAAGTTAAGGAAAGAAGATTAAAGGTCAACAGAACACAGAAGAGTATCATTATTCAGAGGGTTTTAAAGAGTTTTATAAAAATGCCTCTGAATGTTATAGTTAATAAACCTTTAGAAAGCAAGTACATTTAAGAACTCATCTTCTTGAATGCAATATTTGAAAAACATCTGTAAGTCAAGAAATACTCTCCAAGGCTTTTAACAACCTCAACAAGCGAGATCTTTAAATATCAGCAAATGAAGATCCCCAGACAGAAGGAAATTTGAAATTATCTCATTAAATTAAAAATCTACACATCTAAACATGATTTCTAGTAATTTGTTTGTTAAACAGTAAGTTTCTTGAATAACAGATAACTTTTAAGGAATACACTTCTTACCAAATTACAATGAAATAACAGTATGAAAAATGGTACTACTGAAGTTTCATTAAACTGAATGATGGTCGAACACATACTATGTTTAACATGGGGATGAAATAAAGAAGTCATTAATTCACCAGTGCAATAATTTTTATAAACAAATGATAAGCTAAACCAGCATTTCAAAGTAACGTAATTTTGTTCATCTTATTACCACTGAATCAGCAGCATTTTACATATTTTCTCTGCCATATTCATAAACCAAATGGGATAATAAATAACAAGAAATATTTTTTTCTTCTGTTTTTGACAATGCTCAAAGGAAACAAAGAAATCGTATTTTCATGGAAACATATTCACTTTCTGTGCAATGAATTCTCAGACCCTCAAAAGCACTTTTCTTCATTTTTATATCCATATGACAACATGTAATAAAGCACCATTAAAATATACTATTGATTTTTGAAGGTTATACACACACAATAGCCTGCTACATTAAAATGTGCATCAGTGCTAAATTTTACAGCTCTTCAGTGAGTACACTGATGCAGTGATAAATAGTTTATTAGATGCCTTATTTGCAGAATGAAAAGAAGTCCCTGCGCTTAATATTTAAAGGAACAGCAACATATTAACACACTGAATCTCTAGAAAAGGTCAAAACACAGTACAAAGAAAAAATTATTTTCTACAATCCAAATCTAACTATAATTAAATGTTTAAATGTTGCCATAAATACACACAAACTATGGGAAGAAGGTCAGGGTTTTTTTCCCTGCATTTTAAAGTCTCCAGAAGAATGAAGCTTCTAGCAATCTCCAAACGCTCATACAAACAGCTTACCAGATGTATTTATTAAAGGAATGGGAATAAAGTCTTTTAAGTAGACATTGACAGCTACAGGCAGTGTTTTAGAACCCCAACCTAGACAGAGTCTACACTATGCTTCAGAACACGATCACCACACAAAAAGAATACACTGGAATTCTGCATAAGCAGTAAAGGAAAACCCTGTGAAACACTTAGCATCACTTACAAGAGAAAAAAAAACCTTGTTGCAATCAAGGTATCAACAAAACCGACAAAAATACATGCAGCACTGTAGATAAAAAAGACCAAAAAAAAGAAACTTCAGAAGTACAGTGTTGAAAGCACTTACATTTTTTATCGCTTCATAGACAGCCCTAAAAGTTGGCTGTTTTTCATCATGGTAAACACCTCTGTTCCCATGAAGAATAAATATACCCTCTTCTTCGGCTTCCTTACAATTGCTTCCATAGATGCAGTGGTCGGGGCGATAATTCCATTGGCAAGGAAAGACATACAGACTTTCTGTGCAGAAAAATGAGAACTCTAGATTAAGTATCAGAATAATTTCAGGAAATACACTAATCTTCCCCTTTTTTTTCCTTAGAGCTGCTTCATAAATTTCTGTAGTTATTTTGAAACCTAACAGTTAATTACACTCTAGCAAGCTCCAATGCTAAATAAACACTTGAAGTAAACATAAAGCAGCAACAAGTTGCTTTAATACTTTCACAAAAAGCCTGCTAAGAGCACTTTCCATGATTTTTTAACATCATAGAAAAGATCAACTTTGTAACGTTCGACTTTGAATCAATGTGGATTTACCTGGATTGTGGAAAAACATAATGTTCAATAGGTCCTGATCACCCCAGGTTATGTTCAACTTGTATTTCTTCAGCAGTGGCATAAGAATTTCTCCCCACTGTAATCGGACTGGTGTCATATCATTCTATTAAACAAAAACCAAAATGACACACATTCAGGACAATTACTCCTATTAAGATGGAAATGCCCTACAGAACCGCAGTAATATGCTTCTCAAAATTACAAATCTCAAATGCATAGATGATTTCTTCCTTTTAAACAAATTTGCACATCTAAGGAAAATAGTTACAGGCATTTCCAATATGCTTTCCCTCTCAATTATTACAAGGAAAATGATATGCATCTCCTACTTCTTATTTAACTGCCACATTAATTTTTTGTATCCAAGATTTCCCTCGAACATCTTAAACCAGGAGTGCTAACAAATAGCAAGGGCTTTTTATACAGCAGCAGGATCTAACACAAAAACTGTATTTAAGTAATGCATCTAAGTAGATGAGCACATTTCATGCAATTTATCACAGAGTGCTAATATACACAGGTCTTAAAGTTAACTTCGAAAAATCAGAACAGATCAATATAAAATTAATTATTCAAAAGTTTCAAATACATACAGCTGAAAAACACTGGCTACAAAGCGGTGTGCAAAAAGTAACAAATTCTTCAAAGGTTTTCAGAAGAATTTTCATTACGTTGAACTGATTTTTTTAGTTACTGACCTTGAACTTTGATAGCAAAGGCACAACTTCTCATTAGTGAAAGGCAGTATGACTCTAAATCAACCACTGTTACTTAATTCACAAATTCTTGATTCAGTAAAATCACTTCAAAGGGAAAGGAGAGAGTTCTTTGAGGTTCCGGCTGAGGAGGTGGTACTCGGAATAAGTGGGCCTACACTGAACTCTGCCTTACCAAAGGTGTTACCCTCTTCAGTGTAACAAGGTTACACATTCTAAAGCTAATTTTTCATCTTTACACATTTAAGCTCAACTAGAACAGAAAAGGAACAAGGCTGCTCACTCTGTACCTCCTACATCAGTTGGGAGAGTGAGGATGGAGTTAACACGAAGTCCCAAAGACAGAATATTCCTCAACAGTTACAGGAGTGTACCTTTGATGCTTCAATATGAAAAATAAAGTATATATATATAAATTAGGACCCCAGTCTGGTTTGGGATCTGTACACAGAAACACCATGTTAAGAAACAGGAAAGATTACCAGGCACAAAATACTCAGTTTAGAGCTATAGAATTTTAGAGTTTTTTAGAATTCCCAGAGCTTTCCACTGACTAACTTGAAAGTGAAAAAATTGGCAGTTTGGCTTTTAGTCTTTCCTCAAATCATTTCAGCTATCAAATATAAAGGGCTTTCGGAATTGAAGACTCAAAAAAAAAAAAAAGGAAACGCTATCAGATTTTAGACAAGAATTAGTACAAAAACGATCTATAGCTTATTTTATGTAAGAAGCTAAACACAATATTACAGTCCCTTCTGTCCTAAAAAATTTATGACTGTGATTGCTTGCAAGTATCAGATGAGAGCAGGCATAAGAAATGCACAAAAGAACTCTCCTCTAGCAAGAATTATCATTAGGCTCAGTGCAATGTGACTAAACAAAAGAAAAACACAGCTTAACACCAAGCTGAAACCTTCCAAAAAGCAAATCAATCACACTGAATCACAGTGGGTAAAGATTACTCTCTCACCTGAACCTTGCCATCCATAGAATTTTAGCCCGAGGCTTAAATTTAGATTCAATGCTAAGAATTAAAAATAGAACTAAATTAGCTCACTGATACTAGGATAATCATAGGAGAATATACAGTAGTAAATAAAAGTTTCAGAGCAACACAAAAATATGACTATAGATTTTTAAAGTGATTATTTCGTACAGTTTTCGTTTAACTTGTACTGTTTTAATAGCAGTGAAATCCAGAGTATACATATCCCAAGGAGATGCAAAGCAGTTATAGCACTGCCAGATGTCTAGAAGCAATGCTACTTGATAAATAGTGCTCTCAGATTTAAGAATTGGAAACTGTGATATTTCAATAAAGTCTGCATAAACAGAAAAGTTACATATTAATTTATTAACACTGATGTGTAATGAAACCGTGAAAGAATCGCATAGCAAGAGAAACAGTTTCAATAGCTATACAACCTCCTTCTTTAAAATTCTAATGCAATTTGTAGCAAAGTCAAACAGTGTGAAAGGCAGACTACTCAAGTTCAATCAAAATTGATGACAGAATTGCTTTTCAAAAGTTACTTAAGTAAATACGAGAAAAATAACTCTATGACAGCTTAAGGATTTACAGAATATAAACCTCCTCTCCAACATTCAACAAGTTGCAAAGAAGGATAAAGAGGTTTAAGAAAAAGAGACCTACAGTGGTAGTGGGCATTTCTGTGGTGCCAGTAAGCTGGTACAGACAGGCTCTTATCGAACCCTCAAAACTCTGTTTTTTTGAATGGAAGAAAATGTGTAACAGCAAAATATACATAAGGACATTAAGATATTTTCCTACGTAAGTTTTTCTGAGCAGGGTTAGATACTGTGCTGTGAGTAGTTTGGCCATTTTGACTGTCCCAAGAAGACTTCTGCCTGGCCAAATCTGAAGTCAGACTTAAAAGATCTATTACACACAGCTTGTAGCAACCTAGTATTACCTTTCTCTTAATTCTAGTAAGAAAATATAAAATGGAGGAAAAATATTCATATCATGCAGCAATATCTAAAACTGCAGCTGTGTCCCACAAAGAGTTGACCAATTTAAGGTTTCTTTTATGCCAAATGAGAGCAATCCCATTGGATTTATATGGATAAGAAGACTATCTTCTTCTTGCATTAACAGTGTAGTGCTAATACTTACTAGATGTTTTTTGTGAGATAATTTACTTTACTAACCCAGCAGAAAGATTTCTTTTTCCTACTGTTACCAAATTTAATTGAATCATAGAAGGGACCACAAACACCAGAGGCTAGGACAAAGTCAGTAAGAAAAGCAGAAAAAGCAGCTGGTAAGAGATAAGAGCCTTCCTTTTAGGAGTTAGCTCTTGCACAGGCTCACCGTATTTCCTGGATCTATAGTCTTAAGCAATACTGAATGGTTTAAAAACAAACAAGAGTGTATAATGGCTTAGGTCACAAAAACTCTGAACTTTATGTTTTGGGCTTTTTTTTGTCTGAAGTATACCCATGAATCTCTCCTTCACATACACTATCTGGAGTTATTTTGTGTGCGGCTTGTTTGATTTTCTAAGAGCTCTTTCCTTACTATGACTGCTCACATCTCAGGCACCACAACTAAGTTTCTTAATAAATTTGCTCAAAGTCATTGTTCTCTTAAAACACCATATCTCTGGTATTTGCTATATCTGTTCCAGTCTATATGTACAGAAAAAATTTAGAAGTCATTATCACCTTTTCCATCTCCTAAATACTCCTGCATGCTTTACATTCCCATTTTAACTGCTGCTTAGCAAAGATGACAGGCACTAACCACCAGAAACTCATTACTGATTTTAGTCTTACGTCCAGTTTGCACCTTTTAGTGACATCACATTAAAAAACATGTGTGCATGCATACGCATCTGTATATATGTATACATGTGTATGCATGCATATGTATCTGTATATATGTATACACGTGCTTATTATATACAAAGTGCATATATTCATAATGTATATATACAGACAGTCTCAAAATACACAAGACAAATAAGATAGATAGGACCAGGAGTGACAACTTCCATTAGGCACCACAGATAGCCAAGCAGCTAAGATGCTCGTCTAAAATGAATAGACCTGACAGTCCTGAGAAGGCTGAGGCTTGAATAAATAAGTGGATAAAAGAAGACTTAATCCTGAAACAATACATGGAACTACAGGTTTTCTCAACTAAGGTGAGCACTATAAATACTGGTTAAAGTCTCCAGTTCTTTGTATTTGTTCATCTTCTGGCTCCTCCTGACTTTTACAAATCAGTGTGACAATGAAAGATGCTTAAAGGCACCAAACAGCTACAGCCGGTTGTTTCTTCAGCCCAAAATTACAACAGACAAAGAACCTACAGTTTTAAATACAACACATTGAAGGAATATCCTAATTCAAAGTTTCCACTATTTAGACAAGTGTTCTAGCCACCTAACAGTCATACAAAAAGGTCTATAGGCAGCTTTTTAAAGATACAAAATTTCCTAGAACTTACATACTCTGAGGAATTTGTTGAGTCTCTTGAATGAATATACACAAATTTGACCTTCCTGTAAGTAAATGAAGCATTTTCTAGTTCTACTGTATTTGACTGGAACAGTTAATGGGACACAACATTGGAAGCTTGTGCATCTTAGGGCCTTGTGATGCTCCACAAGCTTGTGGGACCACACTCTAGGTACTAGGGGAGCAAAAAATCAAATGGTTCCCCTGCTGAGTGCTCTCCAAGCCAACTTCTCACTAACCAATGCTGTATAACAGAAACTAATTTCCTGCTTAGTTATTACCTGGACTGCACTATCTAGAGATGAGAGAACGATAAATCAGGTACTATCATTCCTAAGTTTTACATAACCTAGTAGCTCCCTAATTAGACACCCTCAAACTGTTCTGACTGGGCTAAGCATGCTGCTGCAAGCCTGATATTATAGGACACTTCCTCAGTGTGTCCAATAGGTGGAAGGACTAAGTCTACATCATGAACTGGGTTCATGCTGTTATCTCCCATATAAAATAATTCTGAGCCTTCCAGTACCAAAAAGTGTCCACTGACAAATATGTCGGTCACTGTCAATAAGGTCTAACAAGAGTCTAAGCAAGCCGGTCACACTGGAGTAAGTATCTCCACAAATTCAGAGCCTGAACAAACAACAAACATAATACTTGCCAGAAACATACAAAACAGAGGCAGAACACCTGGATGCTTGGTGAGCTGCTCAGCATTTGTATGCAAGGGCCTGAAAGATACAGGGGTAAGGTTTTAAAATCAAGAAGGGTATCCATTTCAAAATGCTTCAGCTGAACCAGAAAACCCATTTATGTCAAAACACCATGCAGCTGAACATTACATCTGTGTTTCTTGCTCAACATAATCAGACTAAGACTCCAGAGAAGATGTACAGGATCGTGAAAGCAGGGGTAAAAAAGGTACAGGATTAGAATGAGGAAGATAAAATTAATGCAAGAAAGAAGTTCTTAGCAACCATGTTAAAAGCTGTACACAATCAAAAATTTAAAATGTAGCATAAAACCACTCAGGTATACAGAACAAACCATCTTCTAATTTTTTCTGTTTACTCTTTACTACTCTCAAAGAAGAGTGAAAGAACATTTCTTGACGTGCACCACTAGTGTCAAACGTTTGAGATATAGAAACAGCGCATGTATAAGCATTCCTGGACAAATATAAAGTTCAAAAGATATGCAAAAGCAGAGGCCAGAAGTATACCTGCATCAGGAACAGAAGGGGAAATTTAGCTTTGAAGTGACAGTAAAGCCCTGAGAAGGATTCCAAAGAATGATGACTAATAATTAAGGGCAGAAAATGGTGTATTTCTAACACTTAAAACAACTGAAGTGAAGCACAGGAATGGCTTAATTGCCATATATATACATATATATAAAATCTTTTGTTAACTAAAGCCATCAGAAAGGACTTTGAATCATGTGCCTTGCTATTGGGAAGTTTTACTCTGTTTCTGCTTGCACAGCACTGGGTTGCTCACTCCAGTCTCAGTTCCTTCCCCTTAATTGTGTGAATGCTAAGCCTGCAACTCATCAAGCAGACTTGCTTAGCACACTACATGCTGAACAATTTGAGAAACAGCATCAAGATTAATGTTTTCAGGACAATTTAAGACTTCTTTTTGTTCTGAGTCATTACTACAGGAAGTCCAGTGGCCCACTTGGCGAGAAACTGTACATCATGCTATCTTATGCTGAAGTTTGCCAGTAGGATCCTGAAAAAAGCATATGGATTTGTGCCTTGCCTTACAGTTGAGGAAAATGCTCCAGCCCTCTATTATCAAGAAAAAGAAAACAAACCCATTTTGAATTTCTAAATATTCATTAACTATTTCACCTACTTAAATCTATATATATCAACTTAAATTCTAAGAAACCATCAGTTACAGGTGTCAAGGAGAAATGACTTTATATTTTCCTCTAGAAAACTGCAGTTAATTTGGAAGACAATTTTAGTCTCCTACATTATCTATATACTGCCAAAAATTTTAACTCCAATTTTGGTAAAATTGCATAAAGTTCCCAATAAGTTGATAATTTCAGTTACTCTGAGAAGCCCAAGCAGAATTCTGACACAGTTTTTATAAAACACCTAACTTATCTCAGTTTACCACACTAAAAAAATTATTGCACAGAAATGCATTGTCAGAGGTTAAGACACACAGTTTTCAGTCCCATATTTTTCTCATCATGCTTTTCAATATTTTTATTTCTCCAAATACTATAAGCAGGAAAACAAACAAATAACAAAGTAGACAAGATTCCACTGACAAACAAAGAGAAACTTTCTTCTTGGGAAACTACACCTACATAGTGTAACTACCAGAACTTCCTACTTTAACTACAACTGAGATAATCCATTCTCAATTTGTCTTAAATTCTCTATATTTCCATAACAAAAATACATAGCAAGAACGTTAAGATAAAAGCTAAATGTTTCTTAAGCTGGAAATCGGGGAGAAGCAATGTCTACCGCAAGTTTATCAACCCTGGCAGTGTTCAAGCCCAGGCTGCACAGGGCCTTGGGCAACATGGTCTAGCAGAAGATGTCCTCACCTGTGGCAGGGGGGTTGAAACTGTATGATTTTAAAGGGTCCTTTCCAACCCTAACCATTCTATGATATAAGTTTATATTACCCCTCTTATTGCCCCACAACAAGGGTGTACCTTCCTAAGTTTTAGACTGCATCATTACTTTTCCCTAATCAAACTTCCTTCCCCAGCATAATCACATAGCACTGCCTTGTTACTTGTGTTTCAAGTACTGAAGAAAAAGCTTCCAATCTGTGAAAGAATAACCATTTCTGCTGCTGCATGCACTGCTTTAGTATGTTCGTGATGAATTTATTTATCTACAAAAATTATGACTTCAAAGAAAATCAGAAGATTCTTAAGGTGATAATCTCCTAGGTTACAATGTAAAAGATGAAAATTTGGAAACCGCAGTTAAAATGGCTTACTAAATGTTCTAGCACCACCTCCTGGTCACACTTTTACACTCTTTTTTAAAGGTCGTCTACAGTATATGTTAAACTGTTTTCTGGGATCTCTATAGTGAAGGAAAAATACCAGAGTGTCTACTGACAAATGTTATTTACAGCAGACTGTCTAAAAGCCACAGGATCTCTCAGAACTAATAAAAATTAAAATAATCAAACACACTTGAAATACAGGAATTCCAAGGCTTACAGTGAATGACATTTAAAAAACACAAGTCAGACACCAGTTTAAACACAGTGTGTTTTTAAAACATTATTCCAGTTACAAGAAAAATAGTTTGAAAAATGCTGTCTCCCATGAATTTGAAACAGAATTGGAATTAAAAGATGTAAAACCATGGAAAATGCAATAAAGGCAACACGCATACCTTGAAATACTTCCTTCTGATCCGCGTCATATTCATTAACATGACTCCAGAATTTATTCCAGTTACTCCATAGTAGGGATGTCTAGCAAAGCGATTATACCACCCGATACGAGGCTCTTCATGTTCAGGTGCCATTGCAGCAATTTGTGTGGAGTTGAACTTTCCCAGAAAAGACCAAATATCATCAACAGGTCTCAAAAACAGGATGTCAGTATCAACATACAGTAGTGAATCCACATGTTTGAGGATTAACTGTGAGGGAAAGAAATTGAAAACCAAACTTAAGTTTCGTTGAGTTTATCTTCTTAAAGCAGAAGATGCTGCCATTACACAATGAAGCTTGACACATTTGTCATATGCAAATAAATTCACTCTAGATTGACGGTTTGCAGTTACTAAGTCTGTCATCATCCCTCTTTTTTCATTTTGGAATATTTTTGTAGAGTGAAACCAAGGTTTCATATAGAATAGTAATGCAAAAGCACTCAGTCTGTATTCTATATCCTGGGGCTCCTCAGAAGTAAGTGACAGGCCAGGTGAAAAATTACCATAGCAGGAGCTCCTACCTTCCTCCTGTTCCCCCACTTCCTAATAAACAAGGGAGAGGTGTAAGGGAGACCCAGATGACACAGTATTTGGGAGACAGTTGACATTGTTATAGTTCAGCCTGCCTTAGGCTTCTGAAGTATCCTACATGAAAAACACTGTCAACAATAGCCCATTTCTTATTTCATTCTAACACTTCTTAGACCCACGCATGCAGGTGATTAGGTGTGATAAATCCTTACCTCTGAGAGGATGGCATGACCTGCACCTCTCACTGAGGATACTGTGCCATAATGCAGTAAATGAGAAAAGGACTTTCATTCTAGAAGGTATTACTGCCACGGAAGGAGGGTTAAATTCAGAAGGTTTTTTCAGGATGTCATAGAAGTAACTTTTAGGAGGAGGAGTACTCCATTTAAAACTAAGCAGAGACCAGATTAACAAGACAGCTCGATGCCTCATAAAGAGACTTCTGTATTGTCCTATTACAAAATAACTTACTGGCAAGAATAGCCTCTGTGAAGCACATGGCTTAAATAATTTCTTCCATTCTGTTGCACTCTCAGTTGGAAATGTTATCGGATATAATGTGTAATTAACTTTTCCTTCATAGGGGAAGTCATCAAGCTATGTGAAAAGAATATAAAAGTTACTTCAGTTCAATTACATTACAAAAAAGAAATCCATCCCCCATTCAAACTGATAATTGAACACAACTGCAAGACCTCTCTTCAATAACAGAAATGCTTCCTGAACTACAAGTATCTGTCAACTATTCAAAATACCTGAACAGGAAGTGGCACCTGCAGGCCACTATGAAGAAAACATAGATCATATACAGAAGTAAGAGCAAGTAAAATAAATTAATGTTTACAAAAAGTAGATACATCAAAATAAAGCTTTTTGCCCTCTTACCTAGTTTTTACAGGAGAAATATCAATGAAGTCTCTCAATTTAAAATAACCTTACCCAACTTTTGCCAGTTACTGTTCACATGACATTAGTGTGCATATATTAGTATGTATTATATGTTAATGTAACAGTATGACATTTTAAGCACAAAAATAGTAAACCCCTCCACAGCTATAACAGCTTGTAACACTGCTTCTCCAGTCATAACATTATACCCATTAACTGGAATATACTAAAATTAGACACAACCATATCTACCATTTTCAAAGACCGATGTTTCACTTTGTTTAGGCAATGTAAGGCTGACTCATACGGTAAGCACAGGGACAGAAAAGAGGGAGAGATCTCCATTTTCTCTTGTAAAGCCAACTTCAAATAAGCTCACACAAGATAATTGGTTTGTGTTTAGAACATCGGGTTTGTATTCAACGGATTCAGGTATTTAACAGATTCAAGGTGACAAATGAGGAAGTTTTGATCTGTCTCTGCAAGAAGCTTTGATATCACCAACTGGCAGTTTTATGCAGGAAATGAAGATTCAAAAATCCCCATCCAACATTACAAAAGACTTGCATATTACCTTATTTATAGACCTGTGCATTTCTGCCACTATATCCAACAACTACTGCCCAAGAAGCAGAGAAATCGTTATATATTACTCAAATTGTACTACAAATTGATTAAATAAATTATTTGGGTACTTACTATGTCTTTGAATCTCTCATGCAACTGGTCCTCAGCAAAAATATGAAACTGGAGAGGCTTGATGCTGAAAATAATGGCTGATCTCAACATAGTAACAGTCTCTTCCAGCCTTTCACCACAGGCAACCACTGCCAGATGCATTTTCTCAGAAGGATGTGTCTTCATATAATCGTATCTGATACAAAGATATTTTTTCATTTGCATCATTGGCATCATTTCTAGCACAGACTTAAAGAAAAGCTCTACCGTTTACTGCAGCATGTAATTTTACAAAATATCCTTTATCATATTTAAACCAGCAAAGGATAACTCAAACAGAACATACAAACCACAGCATTACACCTCACATATAGGCTTAACATTTAACCTGAACTATTCTCATATTCACTCCCACCATGTCAGCCTATGAGGGAAAAACAAGGTATGGAAGAGCTGTACACAAACTAAACAAACACTTGCTTTCTTAGTAATTTTGCCTTCCAACACTAGCAAGGAATTCCATCCAAACAGTTAAACGGTTAAAAGAAAGATCACATGATGTTACATCAAAATGTGAAAGACATTCAATCTATTGTATGAGCTCATTTTCTCCTCTTTCCCTGGACTCAATACAGAGATAAGCAAACACGATAAATATAGCAGAATTAAACTCAACAACAAAAGTGAAAAAAAGCCTGACTTTTAAGGAGCTCTGTTAAGAACATTTTTTAATGATGTAGGTGCTTTGTCTGTTTTCTGCCCTTTTGTCAAACCCATGTTTCAGCGCTTCTCCTAAGCGTTGGCAAAATGTAAAAAGCTTTTTCCTCTCCTTCCATCCTGCAGGAGTACAACTTGGGTTAGAAAGATGGGAAACTAACAGCTCAAATGGCCTCATGGGATGTCCTGGTGCTCCCACTGGTTCTCGGAAAGTCCCTTAGGTACCCTGACCACACGCATTGCCCGTGTCCTTGGGGCTAAACCACTGCAAGGTGTGAGGACCGGGAACTTCTCTATTCCTGAAGACAGCTGCTGTCCAACAGTTACAGTAAGAAGTGCCTGGTACGTAGCATACAGGATACATTCAAAAGTTATTTCATTATTTTAATACAACAGGCAAAAATTATGATTGGGTAAATACCAACAGCCTGGTGGCAAACGCAGTGGACATACTAAACCTATACTCGGGAACTCCTGGATTTCATATATTTAATTAGTCAGAAAAACATTCAAAGGTTTTAAACATACGTCAGCCCAAAGCCAATCCTCAAAACAATATCCTGTGCTTGAGCTAATTGCACAGACTATGGGAGGAGGGGGTCTAAGAGAACTCAAGAGTACCTAAAGGTTTAAATTACAAGTTTAAATCCAAGGTATTCAGATGAAAAAAGAAAAATTAAAATGAAGTTAGAAAATACTTCCCCAACCTACTAACAGTGCAGAAGTTCTTGGCAAATATACCAACTATTCTTAAAGCTTGCCAAAAAGAGAGAGACTTCAAACAGAAATTAACAGATGTGATTCTCTAGCAAGTAATCTCCGCCCAATTTTTATGTAACTAAAACATTTAGATGTGTACAAGTCTTCCTTTAAGTTGATAAAAAGATATTATGCAAATATGCCTTTTTTTCTTTAAGGCATGGAATAGCAACACACACTGAGTTCCATGAGGCAAAATATAAGCAGTTATCACTGTAAAACTGTGGAAGTTTAATGCCATAAACAATAGCTGAATTTAAAAAACATAGAGTTCTGGAAGAGTTTAATGCCCTGGAACTAAAAACCTCCAGCATCCCACGGATTTAAGATTAACAAAGTTTTAATTAGAATGTGCAGTCTGTCTTAAGTCAAGGTTTGGGGCTTTATTAAAAATCACAAGGGTGAAAGACCTCACAGGTAAGTTTCAGATCCAAAACAGGACACCTAAATGAAGACGCTGACATATAAGATTGCATCCAAAGTCTCAATAAAGCCAATGGAGATCTAGTCAGCAGGATACAGAGCACAAAAAGCAATTAATCTGATTTCAAAAATAAATACCTAGGGCTTGATTCTATACCGTCATTTAATAAGCTCTAGAACATCCCACCTGACTGACCTCTGGGTGCCAGTCCACAAGGACTGGGTGTCTCAAAGACCATGTATCTACTAGTTCCAAGAAGATGTGTACGATAGCCAAGTGCTTCTCAATTAACACCAGCCATTTATTTCTCAGCAACTTAATGGCTAGTCACCTGCATCATTCTCTATGCTCTTTCAATTTCCATGAATGCTTAAGACCTACTTGACATAGACACCTATACACAGACTTCTGTATTCGGATAATTTAATCCACAGACTGAAACATTTCCTAAGTCTTGCAGGGGGGAAAAAAAAAGAAAAAAAAAAAAGGAAGAATTAGCTCAGGTTAACACAAAAAAAAAAAAAAAAACAAGAAAGTAAAATAGAATCTTGAAATGTAACTAGGCATGCCCATTCAGACCTTTATTCATAACGCTAATTTAAACATTACACCATGTAGTAAGTAGCTAAAGTAAAAAACACAAAGCAAGCTGACTGCGATGAGGGTAGCTGAAACCCAGTAAGCAGTACACTGCTGCAGTCTGAACAAGCTGCAAACAGCAGATTAGCCTCATCACTAATCCACTGAAAAAGGAATTACAATAACTAAGCCCTGCAGTCACGAGAGCTTACAGGGATAGTGCAAGGTCATGTGATAAATAAGGACACAACCTACACAAACTGCATAGCTGAAAGCCAAGTTCCTGAACCACGTGTAACGCATGGCTTTCCATGAATAAGGTACGATGAAAAGTATGCCAAAGCAGCTCTACAACACACTGAGATTCAAAGACTATTACTTGATTATTTCTACAGTGACATCTGTGAATGAAAGAACACTTCAAACCGCACAACAAAAAACAGACTGATCATATTATAATGCTTTTACAGTCATTTTGTTCACACAATCTGTTCTATGAGTTTCTGACTTCATTACTTCAATTTTTTAAATCTGTGCTTAAAAATATCGTTTCGAAAAGGCAAAAGAAGTATTTACAAAAAGCTAGTAACAATGGAACTTCAGCTTGCACAATAGGGGGAACAGCTGGTCCCAAATCCGTATGTCCACAACACAAAGCTTAATCCCTGATGCAGATGAAGCCATTGGAAAGAACAGGCTATCATTCCCTCTGGGGATTATTTAAGAAGGGCATGAGAGGTCTCAGACATATTATGGCAGAAGTTATGAAGCTCCAGAATCAGTTCAAACTTAAATGGGAAGTTTCGGCTAGATCTAAGGAAGAAGTTCTGTACTGTGAGGGTGGTGAGGCACTGGAATGCGTTGGTCAAAGAACTGGTAAATGTTCCATCCTTGGCAGTGTTCAAGGCCAGGCTGAACAGAGCCTTGGGCAACATGGTCCAGTGTGTGGTGTCCCTGCCCATGGCAGGCGGGTTGGAACTAGATGTTCTTAAGGTCCTTTCCAACCCAAACCATTCTATGATTCTATGAATTGTAGCTCTTACTCAAGACTTCATGAAGAGACAACCTTTAGTGATTACAAACTGCACTTGACTTCCCTGCATACTTACCACTGGCAATCTCAGCCTTTTTAATAATCAGGTCTCAGAGCTACTCCTCTCCCTACGTATACATCTCTCTCCACTCCCAGAGGGAAATCATTGGCCCACCTTCATCGAGGGACACTAACTACTCACCTCTTATGATAATCCTCTGCTGCCAGCATCTTTCATCACTTTTTCCTCTGCCTGCTACTAGAAGCAGCATAAAGTTTAAGTTGTCCAGCAGAGTTTATCATCTTGAGCTCTGCAGTCTCACCTTCAATATTAAACATGCCCCATCCACTCGTCTCACTCTCTTCCTCCATATTATGCCTACATGACTTTGGTCCTTCCCCTAATTGCTTTCAGATTTATCCACTCTTAACTATATCCTTCTCTCCTTCTCCTTCCTGAATTTTCCAGCCTCTCTCTTTTTCTGATCTTCCCTCCACTGATCTCTGCTGTAGTTAGTCATGCAACTACCTCAACAGAGGTCTCAACAGAAGACAAGGAAAGGAAAACCTTGTCCATTTACACAGCCCTGGGTCTGGTATAACTAAGATTTTTTACACAAGATTTTTCAGCAACACATTTCTTCCTTTGCCTTTTCTTTTTAGCAGTTCAGTAGCTGAGTTGACCAGGAGCAAAATTAAAAGTATTTTACCATAACTGTAGCTTACCTGACCCTGAGCAAGTTTGGTGTCACGAGTATCACGGCTCCGGTATGAGAGCAATACCATTACTGAACCTCAAAATCAAGGCTCTGAAAGCATTAAGAGACTTTCCTAAAAATCTTCGGAGGCAGCACGGGAAACACAAAAATACAAATGAAGATTTCTTCATGCATATTTCTAAATACTAGTAGCCTGATGTTTTGGTGTGGCAGTACTTAGTGGAGAAGCTGGGAAAAGCAACAACAGAGTGAAATAGAAACTGTATTTTAGTAAGGCTCTTGAACAGGCTAACAAGGAAAACTCGACAGCCCTGATTTCTAAAGAAAAAAATATAAATCTCCAATGAAGTGGGATTCGTTGCTCCTGCAGGCAGAAAACAAACCAACCAACCACAAAAACCCCACACCAAATTCCAGTAATTAAAATGGCAAAGAATGCACCTGCAATCCAATAGAAGTTACTGAGCAGGAACCCATGACAGGATTTGAGCGTTTGGTGACAAATAAGAGAACTTGATGTGTCTGAGGATCCTAATTACACAAGTGGCAGGGCCAGCAGAAATAAATGAAATAAAACACTTGAGAGAGCACACGACACATACTCCCATGAGTTTAGAAAACACATTTCAGATACTCACTTTGACACTGTGAGAGCAAAAACACACACTTTAAAACAGGCTGCTCAGCAGCAGTGGAAGGCCAGGTACAAGCCTTGCCCTTAAGTATTTTGTACAGACCTTCATCCTGCAATGACTAATTCTGCTGTAGGGTTAATAACCTCTGACAGAGGAACACAGCTGGATGTACTCAATGAAGCTGCTACAACAAGACTTTCCAGAACCTGTCTGTCAAAACACTGCCCTATGTACCCCATGACATACTGTATATTAAACTAGCATTTCTAGGTCAATTAAAATTATGAAGTAATAATTTGGTTGTAAGCTTGAGGTGTATTTTGACAGGTTGCTCTCTTCTAGAACTTTCACCGCACCTCAGCTGAACTTCTGGGGGCAGGGGGGAGAGAGAGAGAACTCAGACAGTACTGATGCTAAAATACTCATCAATTCCATTAAAATCTTAGCTCTGTCCTTCAGACTTGGCACAAGGCACCATAGCAGAGGGTCTCCTGTGTAAGTTTAAAGTAGGGCTCTCCTGTTCTTATGCAACACATTGAGAGCACAAGTGAGAGGTACCAAACCCTCAAGAACACCCAAACATACGGAATCCTTTACACAATTCCGTCTAATCTGTGATCATTAAGCCGGTCCCAATCCTAGCCTGCTATATACTGAAGTCACAGCACAACAGCTGCTTCTGCGGGAAGCACAGACTGCCACAAGCCAAGCACCAACCCTTCCAGAGCAGCTGCAGTGTTACAGTATCTAGTGTGACCGGGGTACCAGGTTCAAAGAGCTGTCAGTATGTCCATTTTTCTCCCTGCTTTTAAGCCACATTCAAATACAGTGGCACTGTTGCTATGGAAAGCCACAAAGAAACCACAGTCAGCCTTAATTCTGTGTTAAAAACATTGTGCGTTTTTCCCATCTGTTGATGTACTACTAAGAACACACCTCGGGATCAACAGAGAGCTCCCTGCTCAACTTCCCTGGCAATCAAGCTGTCCTCTCCTGTAGTTCCTTAACATGGCTGGGGAAGCCAAGGAAGGAAAGATTAGCATCCAGGTACTAAGAGCACAAGAGTGGTATGAGTAACTGAAGCAATAAACTGACCTCAGTTGTCCTTTCAAATTTTACTCTGGCCCATTGAGGAGAGGAATTAACCATTTTTAGTACAACTGCATTTGGTTTGAACAGTATAAAAACATTTGTCTTTTTTCTTTGAAAACTGCTGCATCCTAACCTGCACCACTAGTTTTTATATACAGCCACCTCTATATTACATAATGGCAATGCAAGGATTATTTTGTAGCTTACAAAACAAAACAGTTTAAAAATCATTCTACATCAAAACAAGTTTTCTTACACTCGTTCTGACAGAGCAACAACCTTGCTTTTCTTTGATCTTTTCTCCATATGGTCTGTAATACTTACGAGGCATGCAATATTCAGCTGCCTAAACATGGTTGCTTAATAAAGTCTCTCGGTCTTTCCACAACATCATTAAATTTTCCTTGATATTATAACCAAATGGACTAGGCTGCCAGGCTTGGCTGTGTTAAAGTTGTTTACACTTCCGAAAAGAACAAACAGAAGCCTGCCGCAAATGTGTTTTCTTCTTCCGTATGAAAAGCTACCCGCATTATCAGTGCACATATTTCACACATACAAGCTTTTTGACAATTAGCATGGAAGATGCAAATTATATCCATTAGAATATGCAGGAAAATATTTTCCTATAATCAACCTGCATTATTTCAAACACGGCATGCCTTACCTCAGAAAAACAAACGGGAGCTGCGTAAATACAAAAGAAATGGCTTATTTATTGCATCCTTTTTTCTTTTAATGTTTTGTGTCTGATCTAAATCAATTCATCAAACACAAATTGATCATTAAGGAGCCTAACCAAGAAGCCTCTAGTTACCAGCAAAACAAATAGGCAGAGTGAAAAGGCAACAAAGACTACACAAATTAAAATGCAACTGTTAAACCATTTCCACACATGTATTCGAAAGAGGATCAAGGCAACTACAGAAATTATCCAGATCTGAAAGTGATGAAAATTCCAGGTTTTTACTCAACTTCTTAGCTTTCTGCTACTGTACCGAATTAAAAATAGTTCATAATCAGAGCTTAGTTTGTATAAGTATGCTAATGATACACTGCACACGATGTTCAAGTGTCATCTATTCAATTAAACACTCAATTAGAATATTAGGTTTGAAGTTACAACACATTAGTCATTTAAAATTTGACTACAGAAGTCCAAAGCCCTGTCTTCCAATGAGTTAACCAGTTCAGAAGTCCTGCTTCTCAGGACTGTCAAAATTCATCTCAAGATATCAACACAACCTGGACTTCAGTATGCTCAGAAAATGGGGAACTTTTTTTCCCCATAGGTAATGCAAGTTAAAACCCACTTCGAAGCAACATCTAACAACTGAAATCAGGCAGGTCAGACAGCCACAGTAATGACCCCAAGAATGTCTTCTTAATCAGTTTCAGCTGGAAATAAGCAAGCATACCAGCTAAATGACACTCGGCACCTTGAAAGGTGTATTAGAAAAGATATGCATCATCTAAATCATGCAAAACCTGAGCCTCGTGTTATCTTTATCAGCAGTTTTTAAATTCTTGACAAAATCTATACCGTGCGTGTGAAAGTGACCTCATGCTTCCTCTACCAATGCGAAAGCTAACGAATATTCTGTACCAAGAGCACAGCACAAGACATCCTGTCTCAATAATGTTGATAATCAGAATGGCGATAAATGTGGGGGCAGAATAGCTTTGAAAACCTTCCTACGTATAGCACAGACAAGAGATTTTACACTGATACTTAAAGAGACAAGAACCTTATTATCCATTATTAGAATCAGCAGCTGTTCAGAGCTCATCAATTTAAAATGGTGTTGAATTAGCTATAGCAAGAGTCATTCTGAAGCCTATATATACACCTCTCCTAAAAAAAATATACATGACTCACTAGGTGTCCAAAACTTCTATTATACTCATTTGAGTTCTACATATCCATAGAAGATTAGTTGTCACTTCACACTTAATACACTTACAGGCACTCAGAGGAAATGACACGGAAAACTGCATTTCAAAAATGTCTATGCCAAGTTCTTTCTCTCATGGATGAACAAATCCCTGTGGTTCTGATATCCAGGAGAAAAACAAAAAGCCAACTGGACCTTTAAGTCAGAAACAGAGAGAAAACAAGCCAAGTTTTTTCAAAGAGAAGAACTAAAAATGCAAAAGCTGAAGGACTACCTTCCAATGCTTGAAAAACTTACCTGGTGAAGAGGAAGGAGGCATTCTAACACTGAGATAGATTTCATGAATCTGCTATTGGCAAAGAAATTCTGGCTACATGAGCTGCTTCTCCGAACAACCTAAATTTTGTTAGTTTATTGAAAGAGCAAAAATAGAACACCAGAATCTCCATTCACAAACTGATTTATGATCCGGATAAACAGTGTTCTCTTTTTGTGAGGTAAACCGGGCCAAGCAGAAGATTCAAATAAGTGTTAGTGCAGTTCAATGACCTGACTCTGCCACTTCTATTAAAAGCAAACTCATTGGAATTCCCACTATTTTGTTGGCACCTCTACAGGCAGTGGAGTTGGCTATCTTAGGATATCCACCAGATACAGAATTAGGTTTTTCTCATATCCCTACCCCAGTCTCTTCAGACTCCAGCTTCACTCTGCACCTCACTACAACGACTGCACTTAAAAAGAACACAAACGCTTAGCCAACCCAGGGTCAAATTATTTGCAGTAAGACATTATGGTAGAAGTCTCACTCCTTTCTATTTCAAAAGATACCCAACTTGGAATGACAATGTTGCCTGCTCACAGAAAAAGCTTTCAAGAGGCCGTATCTTTATGAAGAATCTTGAAGTGGCCCTACACACACAATCTCCGTAAACAGGAATGCTAGTCTTCATTTCCTGTGGTTCATAAACCTGCAGGGAATTAAGTTCATTCCTTTTCCACCAAAAAATCTGTCTCCAAACTTGAGAGCAAGTAGCACATTCAAAGCATAAGATGATACCAAAGGTCTAAAAAACCCTTCAGCTTCTCAGTGCTCCTAGTACCATGCACATATTTTGAGTCAAACAAAATCATAGCTCATATCCAAAGCTGAAACCGAACTGCAACTACCTTCTGTGTTATTCCAGCACATACAAGGAAATGAGGCTTAGATAGCAGGTTCAGATGCTGAGAAATTGTAACTGCTTGCTGCTATCCAAAGAGGAAGCACTTTCTCCTCCTTTCTGACATCTTCCCAACCTCTTCTACACAAACTCACTGCACCTCTCTGAAACCAACTGAACTTACTAACAGGGCAAGAAATTAAAATGGAGTTTGAAGGAGGCAAGGAGGGCCCCCCTCTGAAGTCAGAGCATCTCACTGATGAAATCAACAAGCACAGTGAGCACAATATATGTGGATTAATTTAATAGTAATATATTGATAATCAAACCCAACCTGAAATGATTAATCTGAATGCCACATCCCCATTACACATTTATGCAGCTTTTTTTGCCTTTCAGTTACAAAATGTATAAACATGAAATTTTGTAAATATTAAGGGTTCACAATGACAACTGTTTCACCCTGAAAGAAACTACACCCATTGAGTAACAATATAATCAATGTCTTCTTCAACAGACTTGTCTTCAGAGCCACATGGGGCATTTTTAACAAGATAATACAAGTTACATGTATTATCTTGTTAAAAATGCCCTATGTGGCTCTGAAGACAAGTTACAGGTTAAGGTATGTACAAAGAAACTGCATGGGGCTTCTCCTGGTTCTAAGTCCTACCTGCCTTAATTCTGGCAGAAAATCCAGAAAGGAAGTTTCGTGTTTAGCCCATTACACTGTATTGTGGAGAGTTCATAGATATCACCACAGTCAGAAGAGAGTGAGACCCTCTCCTCCCTCAGCACTACACAACCGGCTCATATGACCATGGATAAATGAAGCTTACTATCACATCCTGTCCCTCCACTTTGTATGGGCTAAGCTACTATGCCCTCCAACACAACAGCACTAAAGTTTGGTTTACCCCTCTGTGTGCTAAACCTCATAAACTAAACTCCCAAAAGCTAACCTTTAAAGAAAAGAAAAAAAGTTAATATTTTCAGACAGCTAAATCTGCCAAAGGGACAGCCAGGTGAATGCCTATGGATTGACACACTGGCTACCAAGAGCAGCAAGAAAGACTTGGCAGTCCCAAATTACAGGTGCATTTCCTTAACTGACTAAAAGTCAATCTAAGCCATCTCTTTAACTTCCTGGCAACTGATAACCTTAAAAAGCACTGACAGAACACAAGCAGAGAGGAACAGGGAACAGACCTGAAGTCTTTCCCAAAAAACACAGTTTTCAAAAATACACTGTCTTGTGAAACTAAACCTTTTTATTTGCATTGCTTACCTAGAAATATTCAAGACTAAGAAGAGAGAACCGTACCAAAGGACGATCAGTAAAATTTTGAGTATAAGAAAAATTGATTTACAACTTTAGTTACATACTCAAGAGAACCATGAAGATTAGAAAGCATATCTGTCAAGTGGCTTAAGGTTTCTTCCATTTCTTTTCATGCTGCTTCCATAATCTGACAGCCTAAAGCATCTGACCAGCCACATCAAAACATATAAACTTCTTGTTAAAGATATAAGTTTAAGGACACAGTCTATGCTTTAACATAGTGTAACTTAATGCACATTCCAAATGGTTGTTTTGGTGCTTTTCGATGAATTAGCCTCCTCAATATTCTATAAAACCTGTAACTTGAATAAAGAAACTTCAAACTTAACCACAAAGCATATCTGCCAATTTTATTGAAAGTTATATCATGGGTATTACTGCAAGTTTTATATATCAAAAATAATTCATCACTAACTTTTCAGACAATATTCAGATGGACTTTTTAATAATGTTAGCAAGGCTCTATTTAATGAAGCAACATAACTGGAAAAAAACCCCTACTTTTTGTAACAACACTTGAGTCTACAGATCTACAAATATAATAGAACAGCCCAGCTAAAGGCAATCATAATATACACACGTGAAATGCATGTGAAGCAATCAAAGTATTTAGCTTTGCTACCTTGCTAAATAGCCAAAAATGCTCATGAGCTACACCTACCTGCAATCAAATAATGAAGTACTATTGAATAATAGAGCCTACCTAAAAGCAGCTTCCCAAAAGCAGTTCATTCCACAAACATCAGAGGGCAGCATCCAATAGGAATTCCAGAAAGATACAGACAAATTCTTACACCTAACAGGATAAGACAAAAATAACCTATATAAGTGTTACTGATTTTATGGCAAAATTAAAAGGATTATTTTCTAGCGCTAACGTAACTTGAATAGTTAATTACCTGGCAGAAGACTGGCTATGTGACAAAACTTGGGTACTACAAAAGAGAAGCTACTAGGTGCCAACCAGGAGGACTCATTTAAGGAAGACTGGTCCCCATCCTTTAGCCTTTCCTCTCCATGTATTTCCAGAGTGAAAAAAACAAAGGGGCAGGGATTTCTGAAGGTCATTCTACGTTGTTGTCATAGTGTAAATCCATAGGTAATACAGTGAACGGCAACACTTACTGTGGCAAAAGCTCCTTCACCTTTGCAATGCCTTTGTCTACTTCAAGCAGAGGAACAAGCAGATAATTTCTTTTTCAAAGTTACATTGTCTATTTAAACACAATTCCTATTCATCCATGACCTTATTCAGTGCAAACCTGCAAAGCTGATTTTTAACAAAACACATGGCTTTGTAGCACCAACAAATTCCACTGTTTCATAACAAAAGGTTAATGCAATACCAAAATAATCACCACAGCTGGCAATTTTCCTTCTCCATACTAATGACAAGACTAATAATTTATTGACTTGTGCCACACTAAAAAAGCAGGTTTTACTATAGTTCACCACTACATTTTATGCAACAGTAATACAGGAAATATTTTAATAGAGCAACAGAAGTGTGTTTCAGAGGCTCTGCTGAGGAAATCAACATCAAGATTTAAAATCTCAAATGAGCAAGTACAATACTGCAAAGCAAGGCGTATACTCAAGTGACCTCCTCTGCTCCCTCTTCCTGCATGGGTGACATAAATGCCAGTAATATTTATCCTCCTTTGAAACTTGGTATCTGTAAGTGAAAGGGATGTGCAAGAAGAAAACCCCCAAACAGCTTGATGATGAAAAGGTATTTAAGGACTACAGTTCAAAATGCTACTGGAAGTTGGCTTTGCAAATTTGAAATGCATCAGCATCATCTTGGTGGGATGACCTGGTACCTGTAAAGGCCAAAGTGTTCAAATACCAGACTTACTAGAATAACGTACTATCAAAAATGGCAAGCTGTATAATTTCTTTTTTTAACACTTGAGAAAAACGACCTGGTAAACAGCGTTTCACAAAAGCTCATGAAGTGCTACGGTTCTTTGGACCAGTTCTTTGGTATCCTGCGTGTGTTTGCAAGAATTAGTCAAGTCATTCTATCTCATGACTTAAGAATGGTCTCTACAAATAGATATCCAGGTACAAAAAAGGATAATGTAGATTGTGACTGGAATATCTGCAGTCCTCTGAGGAAAGCAAACAGTATAAAACTGCAAGTTTTGTCAGCCAGATTCTTTCTTACATTAATCTTCATGGCTTTTGAAGTTTCTTAAAAACTTCAAGGCACATTAAGACCTTGTGCTTTTCTGAAAAAACATCTTTACAATCTCCAGTGTGAAGCATTTTGAATTAACAGTCCAATTGCTTTTAGGATAAATTAATAGACTCTCTCTCAGAAACAGTTTTCTGGTTTGAAAGATTATTATTATTATTATTATTATTATTATTATTATTATTATTATTATTGGTCGGAGCAATCCCAGGCACAGCTACAGAGTGGGCAAAGAAGAGATTCAGAGCAGCCCTGCAGAGAAGGACTTGGGGGTGCTGGTCGATGAGAAAATGAACATGAGCCGGCTGCAGTGTGCGCTCGCAGCCCAGAAAGCCAACCGTATCCTGGGCTGCATCAAAAGGAGCGTGACCAGCAGGTCGAAGGAGGTGATCCTGCCCCTCTACTCTGCTTTTGTGAGACCTCACCTGGAGCATTGCGTGCAGTTCTGGTGTCCTCAACATAAAAAGGACATGGAACTGCTGGAACAAGTCCAGAGGAGGGCCACGAGGATGATCAGGGGACTGGAGCACCTCCTGTATGAAGACAGGCTGAGGAAGTTGGGGCTGTTCAGCCTGGAGAAGAGAAGGCTGCGTGGGGACCTCATAGCAGCCTTCTAGTATCTGAAGGGGGCCTATAGGGATGCTGGGGAGGGACTCTTCTTCAGGGACTGTAGTGACAGGACAAGGGGTAACGGGTTCAAACTTAAATAGGGGAATCTTAGATTGGATATAAGGAGAAAGTTCTTTCCTGTTAGCGTGGTGAGACACTGGAATCGGTTGCCCAGGGAGGTTGTGAGTGCTCCATCCCTGGTGGTGTTCAAGGCCAGGTTGGATGAAGCCTTGTGTGGGATGGTTTAGTGTGAGGTGTCCCTGTCCATGGCAGGGGGGTTGGAACTAGATGATCTTGAGGTCCTTTCCAACCCTAACTATTCTATGATTCTATTATTATTATTATTATTATTATTATTATTATTATTATTATTATTATTATTATTATTATTATTATAGGTGATTCTTCCAACTGTCAAGAGCTGTGTTTTTCCAGCTGCCTTGAGCTACTATCCAATCCAGACTACCAAGGCAAGAGGCAAGCTTGAATTACTGCCCAAGTCTTTTCTCTGACACATTAGGCCTTTCTGATGTCCCATTTACCACAGTAACAACCTTGCCAGCCTTGGATATGATTCATAAATTTTGTGTTTGAAATAAAAAATGTTACTGGGACACATATATGTAATTTACCTAATGTCAGACTAAGACTTTTTTCCTGCCTTTTTTTCACAGAAGTCTCTCTCAGCTGACCATATGGTACCATATTCCACAAAGCTTTCATGTACAAAGGATTAAGAGGCAGGATTCATTGGACAGCATTTTCTTCTTGTCGTTCACAATAAAATCATTCAAAATGACACTCATGAAGGTTTATTTTTATTTGAAATAAAATTTGAGGAAAGCTTAGACTACAAATAAGTATCACAAGTGTTCTGCAAAGCTAGGGAGATGCACTGTATCTGTTCATCAAATGGGGACAGTCATAGTTACCTAGCAAGGTTACTAGTCAGACAGGAATAGTCACCTTCAGCATCAGGGAGGGATATTTTGCTCTCACCTATTACAGGTTACGTGATTAAAGGCCAGTCTCCACCAACAGAAAGCAGGAAATAATGTCAGGTGAGGGAAACGCAGGCACGTAGAGCACCATGATCCAGCCCCAGTGCAGAAGACCAGTTAGTCCATGCGCCAGCAGAAGGCCCACCAGATGAGAAAACAAGCGAGGCTCTCCAGACCAGCTTACCAGATGCCTACATAGGTGTGAGGCTCACTGTGGGACCAAGGTGAACTGGGGAGGAAAGAGAATTCAAAAACAGAGAGAAGAGGGTCCAGTCACATGTAAACCCATGGCCAGTGAGTACAACTGGCCATGTTGCATGCCTGATAATCAGTCTCCTCATTAAACTCAATTTCAGTTTTCCTGGGTGCTGGTGGGCTCCATTCCACGTGCACGTACATGTGCATGCACAGAGGTGGAAGTGCCAGCGAACAAAAAGATGGTTGCAGATCACAGGGGCCCATGAACATGCAGTGTCAGAAACCGGAGAGACCTGTGTGCACGCAGTGTGTAGGTGTGCATGTTGGTACACATCATCACTAGCACGAATCAAGCCAGACTAGCCAGCAAGTACGAGCAAGAGGCTTGGGAGCCAGGTATCATACAGGTCATAGGGCTGAACCAGACTGCAGCAATCAAGAGGGTCTGAGCTACCTGAATGAGCCTCTCAACCTAACCACAAGAGACAAAGGTCTGAGAGATGGCTACTGGAGGGATCAGAAGGTCTAAGCCAGCCACTAGAGAGGCGCTGAGGGTCAGTTAATGCTAAGGCCATAGGTCTGGACCAGCTATCCGAAAGACCCACCTGCTTGAGGCAGTCCCCTGGCCAACTGCCACAAGGGTTAATGCCAGTAACTGCAAAGATCCACAGTGTACTCATCTGTGCACATTCAAGAGGGTCTGAGTAGCAGAAATCAACTGGGCTGCATGCCCTCATGGGTTTGCATGCTCAAGCCAGCAACAGAAAAGACCAGAGGATCCTGTTCTTGGATAGCCTGAGTGTCTAAGGCCGGTTACTGGAGGGAACCACACTGTATACAGTAATATATTTTTCTTTAAAAGCCTTTCACCCCAATCAGGATTCTTCTGTTGTTTGCGCACTGTCTTCTCTGTGGCCAGCCATGTATGTATGCACTGGGGGCATGTGTGTCCATTGGGAATAAATGCTCAGCTTTGCTACTGGCTGGACTCAGGGACACGGAGCTGCAGCAACCTCACCTTCATCAGACTAATAGGCTGGACAACTCCTAACACCGACTGCCAAAAATATAAATAAATAAAAGGGGTTTAGAATCACTAGTGTAAGACAAGCACTCTCCAAGATCTGTTTGCCAGTTCAAGTTTCTCTCTAATTTAGCTTCAACACCACTGGACAGTAAAAATTTCAGTCTTGCAGACATAGCAAAGGTGACCTGAAAAGAAAAACACTTTTCAGAATTAAGGGACAATTTCGTGTGCAAATTACACAATAATGCACAAGTCACACTGACGAAGACTGAGGCCCTGTGCTCAGGCAAGTCAAGTTTCAATCATAAGGAACCCCCCAAATATCAGTGCTTTCGTTAATTGCACTGGTGGGCTTGCTACTAATGGAGATCACAGTTTCCAAGTATACTTTCCGGTCTGTGTGGCATCTTTTATCCAGCTGTAACTTCACAGTAAATTTAGCACTACGTCCAAAGGGAGGGCTGCAGTCATGACTATTGCCTTCCCGTCAGCACTGCATTAACAACCAAAGTCTAATCAACAGCAAGAAACAACTAACAGACAGACTGGTGTCTCTGCCACAGCACAACGTGCAGAAAACAGGAAGGATGAATTTTTTTCAGTTCCTTCCTGCTCATCATCACAGAAGCGAAAATTTGGGAAGATTGATGCTCAATTCAACTCTCAAATGCACTGAGAATTTCTGAAGAGCTCTTCCTGAACACCTGCAGCAGTATCACGAGTTTCTCATGATGTATTTTGTCAGAGAAGCAATGGCTTTATTAGACAGGAAACAGCAGATGTAATGTTAAATGCCTGATACAGGACAACATTTTAACTGGAAAAATCTTGATAATGTTTCATTAATTTACAACATTTCTATGATAAATAACATTTTCTAGTCAACTTCGCTGCTTGACAAATTCAGACTTTTTTAAATGAAGTTTCAACTTTCAACTCCCCCTTGGAGCACTGTGTGCAGTTCTGGTGTCCCCAGCATAAGAAGGGCATGGAGCTGTTGGAACAAGTCCAGAAGAGGGCCACGAGGATGATCAGGGGACTGGAGCACCTCCCGTATGAAGACAGGCTGAGGAAGTTGGGGCTGTTCAGCCTGGAGAAGAGAAGGCTGCGTGGAGACCTCATAGCAGCCTTCCAGTACCTGAAGGGGGCTTACAAGGACATTGGGGAGGGACCCTTCATTAGGGACTGTAGTGATAGGACAAGGGGTAACGGGTTCAAACT